>NC_137456.1:284530520-284746880 GCF_964235325.1 Thermobia domestica | reverse complement strand
GGTGTCTGTCAATTTTAAACTTTAATAAAGACTAGTCTAAATTTTGACAATTTTAAACTTTATTATAATTGTTACAAATGCATAAGAAAATAGTATTTTAATGTTTTAGTTGTCTGCATATACAGTGCAGATATATTTGTGAGTGAATACATGACATATGGTTATAACATATCAGAAGTGATGTACTCCCGAAATTAGATTTTCCTAAACCTTAAAGAGATTATATTGTGCAGTTTTCACTTATTGAGTTAAATTTGGTAATTTAAGACGAACTGTGGTTTTGCTTTTTACCCACTGCAGTTGTATTGGATTGAAATACTGAACTTACTATATCTGGATTTGTTAGTTACTGTTTTACTGGTTCTATGAATGATTTGGGAGGGCTGTTGTTTAAAGTGGAATTTGAACCAATACTAATGCTTGTAACGAGAAAGTATATATATTGAGAAGTGTAGATTTTCTTTTGACGCAGATGAGAAGTATCCTGTGTGTAAGACAGCAATACGAAAACGAATATATGCACAACGAATTGAATCACTAATGCTCACACCAAGATTTATTTTAACTGTACCTGGAACTTTTGATTGATTAGTAAATGAGTAAATTATATTTTAAAGCGATTTATTGAGATTTATTTTGTATTAGATTTAACTACTGTTTGGATTATTTTTAAATTTATGTTTTATATAACAACAAGGTTATAAGGAACAGTATATTAACAGTAAAATGGGTTTTGAACCACAATAGGGACAACGTTAATGCAGTTGCTGTGTATATGAACTGTTATGGAAGATTAATTTTCATAGTATATATCATTTCTTTTATGTTATCGTAACTGCAAGAGAACTGTATTATAAGACTACCTACCACAGGTAAATAATAGTTAGAGCTAAAATACTGAAGTACTGGCAACTGAATTGTCAGTGAGAGTAATGTATTGTTTTAAAGAAATAAATAAATAGATATTAGAAAAAATAATCTTAGTTGTTTTCTATGCTATATGAAGAAACTAGTGTTTAAGAAGCAGTGCATTAGAAGAAAATAATTGGTTTCAAAGAATATGGTAGGAAACTGAAAGTATTTAATACTTAATTTTAGATTTTTTACAGACATTACCAACGTAACTGAATGATGAAGTGTTGTCCATTGAACAAGAGTCACTGAGCTTGATACCTTGTGTTTACTTTATGATATGAAGACTTTAAAACTTTTCTTTTCAAAACTTTTTAAAGAAAATTATGGTTGCAGTAGGAGAGAAATGCGTGATATACTGTAGAAAAGTTGATGTTACAGTACCCTTGTGCTCCTTTCTTATAAAAAGAAGTTAGTGTACTATTTTGTTGAGAATATAGATGAAAATATTGTAAAATTACATCTTGTTTTATTGCAAGTAGAATAATGCTACTTCAATAATGCTTAAACGCAGTGACTGTTAGGGCTGGATCCACCCTTCAACAAATTTCAGGATGTGCAGACCCTTACTTGGTATATGCTTTTTAAAAGAATAAGGCTTAGAGAGCTCAATACTTTGAGGTAAAGGATAAAATGTCTATGAAATGCATAGAAATATACAGGAAAATACTTCTTCTTATTAAGATGATAACGTGAAATACTTATTCCATTTTATATAGTAAAAGGACAAGATTGTACTTTTGTGAATAATTACCTTGGACTTGAAAATCAAACACAACCCTTTTGTTAGACAACCACTAGAAATCCTACGTATAATGAATTGACACACACTGCAGACGCTTTACTTTTATTGATCCTGATAATAAACATTGTATGGTAACCTCTTGAAACTTGTAGACCCACAGTGAGGTATACTCGGATATGGGGAGAGCACTATGACTCAGTGGTAGAACGACATTTTGATGGTCGTGATTTAAAAACGACCAAGTGAACTTTGTGGTGGACAACACCTTTTTTCTCCTGGTACTTCCATTTCCTACAGCATTCATTTATTGGCTTAATTGGCTTATCCCTTAACCTAAATGACGTTCTTCAGAGTAAGGAAGCTATCAGGTTTCATAATATATAGTATAACAGGTACGTTTGTCGTTGTATATTAAAACCTCAACTTCCTCGATAGAATTTACAACGACAAAAGATTTTGAATTGAATAATAATACGATTTCTATGCCTTGGCGGGCTAAGATCGAACCATGGATTCATCATGCGCCAGAGGTGAAGGATTTGAAGGCCATGAAGAATATTTTATAATTCCACAGTAGTATTAATGATTGTTTGAGATTCTTAGTATACTATGTGATACAAAGGTTATATGAATTTTATTTTGTTCTTTTGGACTAATGTTTAAGAGGACCAGAATGATAGATTTCAAGAACGTGCACGGATTACAGTTTTAATTTTACAGCTTTACACACATGCATTCAAAATTATAAGGCCATTAGATTTTTGTATAAGACTCTTATTGGACTTGACTTGATTTGAGTTTAACTTCTCTTTTCATCAGCGAAGCTATATGAGACGTGGACCTACAGATTAACGTGGAATCCGAACCACATGAACTCCCGCCGGGAATCGAACCTGGGTAGACTTTTGTTGGAATAAATATTTTCGCTGGAACCTTTTTTAAAATTTAATGTAAAACTTTAAACATAATGAAGAAAATAAGAACATACTGAGGTGAAATAAACTTGAAAACTCCCACCGTGCAAAAGAATTAAGGAAAACAGCCTCTGTTTTCAAGCTGAGACTATCCATGGTTGAGATTGACCACCAAATATAACGATTATTTTTCTCAGATGATGAGTTTGTATGCTTATGCCAGTAGCTAAAACTGGAAAAGTGAACCAGGTAGTGTTTGCAAAATGTATCTCCTCACGTCCAAGTCTATCAATTCGCTGACGACACAGCATTTCTAACAACGGCTCGTACTATCCAACGTATCAACAGACTAATGCAGCCAGCCATCAACACATTTGTTCACTGGTGTGAGTTAATCTCAGAACATGTGTAATTGTGATGGACAAAAATTCCATGGGTAGTGGGGCTGGTGGACAACAACAACAACTTCACGAAACATCTGTTGGTATTAAAATTAACGATACATGAACTTTCAAAAGACGAAATGTTTCTTTATCTGGACTGTTAATACTTTTTTGAAATTTCATCGGAACAAGCATTCCACTTAAACTATAATAACGAACGAACTATCTAGTTGCATTATAGGAGGGCGATACAGGTGTGGATGAAAAGTTTATGTATTGATTTTTGAATACGAGTTGTGTGCGAGTAATTCAATTTTATTTAACTTTTAATATTAGAGATTATTTTATACGACCATTTAATATTTTATTATTTCTTATACATATTCGCTTTCATCATTTGTCCATTGTAATGTTAGTAGAAAAAATGTTTTATTTAACAACATGAGCACGAAAACCTACAAGAAAAATATTAGACAACATTCATAATTATCACTGTACGGAATACTTCTTTAAAATGGAAACAGTTTGATCCATTGGTAGAGTGCACCCATTTGGCACGAAGATCCCTAGTTCAACCCCAAGACCGTGACAATTTGTGATGGACAACACTCTGTGGATATTCTCGGGGTTCTCCATTTCCTACCACTTTCTTCATATTCAACATTTTTACAATCATTAACCATTCAACGTTGCCTACTTGTAAAATGTCTCGAGTAGATGAGTATATAAGACTCATGCCAGAACAAAATGTTTTCTCTTTGCTCTCAAGCCAGAAAAAAAGCAGAAACTCATATCTACTTGCCAGAATAAGTGTTTTCGCTTTGCTCTCAAGCCAGAAAAGAAGAAACTCGTATCCACGAAGTGAAATTTCTCGAGTTGCTACTCGCCAAATTTCACACGTTTCGTGGATATGAGTTTCTTCTTTTCTGGCTTGAGAGCAAAGCGAAAACACTTATTCTGGCAAGTAGATATGAGTTTCTGCTTTTTTTCTGGCTTGAGAGCAAAGAGAAAACATTTTGTTCTGGCATGAGTCTTATATACTCATCTACTCGAGACATTTTACAAGTAGGCAACGTTGAATGGTTAATGATTGTAAAAATGTTGAATATGAAGAAAGTGGTAGGAAATGGAGAACCCCGAGAATATCCACAGAGTGTTGTCCATCACAAATTGTCACGGTCTTGGGGTTGAACTAGGGATCTTCGTGCCAAATGGGTGCACTCTACCAATGGATCAAACTGTTTCCATTTAAAGAAGTATTCCGTACAGTGATAATTATGAATGTTGTCTAATATTTTTCTTGTAGGTTTTCGTGCTCATGTTGTTAAATAAAACATTTTTTCTACTAACATTACAATGGACAAATGATGAAAGCGAATATGTATAAGAAATAATAAAATATTAAATGGTCGTATAAAATAATCTCTAATATTAAAAGTTAAATAAAATTGAATTACTCGCACACAACTCGTATTCAAAAATCAATACATAAACTTTTCATCCACACCTGTATCGCCCTCCTATAATGCAACTAGATAGTTCGTTCGTTTATTATAGTTTAAGTGGAATGCTTGTTCCGATGAAATTTCAAAAAAGTATTAACAGTCCAGATAAAGAAACATTTCGTCTTTTGAAAGTTCATGTATCGTTAATTTTAATACCAACAGATGTTTCGTGAAGTTGTTGTTGTTGTCCACCAGCCCCACTACCCATGGAATTTTTGTCCATCACAATTACACATGTTCTGAGATTAACTCACACCAGTGAACAAATGTGTTGATGGCTGGCTGCATTAGTCTGTTGATACGTTGGATAGTACGAGCCGTTGTTAGAAATGCTGTGTCGTCAGCGAATTGATAGACTTGGACGTGAGGAGATACATTTTGCAAACACTACCTGGTTCACTTTTCCAGTTTTAGCTACTGGCATAAGCATACAAACTCATCATCTGAGAAAAATAATCGTTATATTTGGTGGTCAATCTCAACCATGGATAGTCTCAGCTTGAAAACAGAGGCTGTTTTCCTTAATTCTTTTGCACGGTGGGAGTTTTCAAGTTTATTTCACCTCAGTATGTTCTTATTTTCTTCATTATGTTTAAAGTTTTACATTAAATTTTAAAAAAGGTTCCAGCGAAAATATTTATTCCAACAAAAGTCTACCCAGGTTCGATTCCCGGCGGGAGTTCATGTGGTTCGGATTCCACGTTAATCTGTAGGTCCACGTCTCATATAGCTTCGCTGATGAAAAGAGAAGTTAAACTCAAATCAAGTCAAGTCCAATAAGAGTCTTATACAAAAATCTAATGGCCTTATAATTTTGAATGCATGTGTGTAAAGCTGTAAAATTAAAACTGTAATCCGTGCACGTTCTTGAAATCTATCATTCTGGTCCTCTTAAACATTAGTCCAAAAGAACAAAATAAAATTCATATAACCTTTGTATCACATAGTATACTAAGAATCTCAAACAATCATTAATACTACTGTGGAATTATAAAATATTCTTCATGGCCTTCAAATCCTTCACCTCTGGCGCATGATGAATCCATGGTTCGATCTTAGCCCGCCAAGGCATAGAAATCGTATTATTATTCAATTCAAAATCTTTTGTCGTTGTAAATTCTATCGAGGAAGTTGAGGTTTTAATATACAACGACAAACGTACCTGTTATACTATATATTATGAAACCTGATAGCTTCCTTACTCTGAAGAACGTCATTTAGGTTAAGGGATAAGCCAATTAAGCCAATAAATGAATGCTGTAGGAAATGGAAGTACCAGGAGAAAAAAGGTGTTGTCCACCACAAAGTTCACTTGGTCGTTTTTAAATCACGACCATCAAAATGTCGTTCTACCACTGAGTCATAGTGCTCTCCCCATATCCGAGTATACCTCATTGTGGGTCTACAAGTTTCAAGAGGTTACCATACAATGTTTATTATCAGGATCAATAAAAGTAAAGCGTCTGCAGTGTGTGTCAATTCATTATACGCAGGATTTCTAGTGGTTGTCTAACAAAAGGGTTGTGTTTGATTTTCAAGTCCAAGGTAATTATTCACAAAAATACAATCTTGTCCTTTTACTATATAAAATGGAATAAGTATTTCACGTTATCATCTTAATAAGAAGAAGTATTTTCCTGTATATTTCTATGCATTTCATAGACATTTTATCCTTTACCTCAAAGTATTGAGCTCTCTAAGCCTTATTCTTTTAAAAAGCATATACGAAGTAAGGGTCTGCACATCCTGAAATTTGTTGAAGGGTGAATCCAGCCCTAACAGTCACTGCGTTTAAGCATTATTGAAGTAGCATTATTCTACTTGCAATAAAACAAGATGTAATTTTACAATATTTTCATCTATATTCTCAACAAAATAGTACACTAACTTCTTTTTATAAGAAAGGAGCACAAGGGTACTGTAACATCAACTTTTCTACAGTATATCACGCATTTCTCTCCTACTGCAACCATAATTTTCTTTAAAAGTTTTGAAAAGAAAAGTTTTAAAGTCTTCATATCATAAAGTAAACACAAGGTATCAAGCTCAGTGACTCTTGTTCAATGGACAACACTTCATCATTCAGTTACGTTGGTAATGTCTGTAAAAATAATCTAAAATAAAGTATTAAATACTTTCAGTTTCCTACCATATTCTTCGAAACCAATTATTTTTCTTCTAATGCACTGCTTCTTAAACACTAGTTTCTTCATATAGCATAGAAAACAACTAAGATTATTTTTTCTAATATCTATTTATTTATTTCTTTAAAACAATACATTACTCTCACTGACAATTCAGTTGCCAGTACTTCAGTATTTTAGCTCTAACTATTATTTACATGTGGTAGGTAGTCTTATAATACAGTTCTCTTGCAGTTACGATAACATAAAAGAAATAATATATACTATGAAATTAATCTTCCATAACAGTTCATATACACAGCAACTGCATTAACGTTGTCCCTATTGTGGTTCAAAACCCATTTTACTGTTAATATACTGTTCCTTATAACCTTGTTGTTATATAAAACATAAATTTAAAAATAATCCAAACAGTAGTTAAATCTAATACAAAATAAATCTCAATAAATCGCTTTAAAATATAATTTACTCATTTACTAATCAATCAAAAGTTCCAGGTACAGTTAAAATAAATCTTGGTGTGAGCATTAGTGATTCAATTCGTTGTGCATATATTCGTTTTCGTATTGCTGTCTTACACACAGGATACTTCTCATCTGCGTCAAAAGAAAATCTACACTTCTCAATATATATACTTTCTCGTTACAAGCATTAGTATTGGTTCAAATTCCACTTTAAACAACAGCCCTCCCAAATCATTCATAGAACCAGTAAAACAGTAACTAACAAATCCAGATATAGTAAGTTCAGTATTTCAATCCAATACAACTGCAGTGGGTAAAAAGCAAAACCACAGTTCGTCTTAAATTACCAAATTTAACTCAATAAGTGAAAACTGCACAATATAATCTCTTTAAGGTTTAGGAAAATCTAATTTCGGGAGTACATCACTTCTGATATGTTATAACCATATGTCATGTATTCACTCACAAATATATCTGCACTGTATATGCAGACAACTAAAACATTAAAATACTATTTTCTTATGCATTTGTAACAATTATAATAAAGTTTAAAATTGTCAAAATTTAGACTAGTCTTTATTAAAGTTTAAAATTGACAGACACCTATTTCTACTGTAAAAAGAACATGTTAGCTACTACCTGTAATAGAAGGTATTAAATTATTTCGCTTCTAGCGACTATAACACCATTACAAAAATATGTTCTTGTTTTTCTAACTTACAAACAAGACCTATAAATAAAATACCCTTTTTAATTCAAACAAACATTAATCACACTTCAAATAAAATACAAAATCGTATCAGACTGTCTGTAAATATTATATGCAACCGTCAAAACATTTATAAAATGTTGATTGCATAATCTTCTAGGTGCCAAAGTCAAATATTCATACTCATTATTATTATGTATGCAAAATGTATCTGTCTCTCCAACACGCTAATTCCCATCGCTCACAGTCCTGCTAATAGTTATCGCCAATGGTGTTGGTTACCTTGTACTTAATGTTATGAGTTCTAAAGTAAAGCAATTTTAACCAAACTATACGTTCAAAGTGTTATCTCTTATTTAAAGCAATTGTTTCCATCTGCATATAAAACTAATCTGCGCTGTCAAATAATTGTCCGTCTCTTGTATTGCCTTAAGAGTCGTTACCTACACTGTTTAAATAATGTCAAAATTGTCCTTAATGTACATCATATATCTTCTTTACTAGTATGTATGAAGTTAAATAAACACCTAATTTTGTATAAAGAGTTTCAAAAGTATAATTCTCCAATAACTGCTACAGTTTCTTTCCTCGTTTATAAACATTAAATAGCGCTAATCATAAAAATAAGTCACTTCTAAAACAAAATGCTTTCCCTCAATCAAAGTGTATTTCTAGTTTAAACATTGTGTGTGAAGTTCTCCCGTTTCCGCCTACATTCTCGTTCCACCAACTTATACATGCGTACTTTTATTCATCCAAATATAATACATAGAAAAAGCTATGGTGGGTACGCAATACAGCGTTCACCTCTGGTGCATGGAATCCTTGGTTCGATCCCAGCTTGTTTCAAGTTAGCTTTTGGTGCACAAACACTATGTGCGTGGGTTTTTGTTGTGGTTCTCATGCTTCTTCCCACTTTCTTCATTCCACCATATTCATTAATTTCTCATCGCCGTCTCCTTTAGTATAGCCAGTATATTCGTTGGATGTAACACTTATAATAACTTTTATGTCAATATCTCAGTATTCAATATTCATATCACACATTATCCAATATTTTCGATATTTCATACCACTAAGATCCAACGGTGTCAGTAAATCCATATTTTAAGACCAATCTATAACTCCTTTTCACTAAAAAAACCTCCGCTATATTTCAACAACAAACAATTCAGGAAAATAAGGGTTGTTCTCCCGTATTTCTATTAAGATTTTTATTTCCTTCACCACCTAAAACATTAAAAGAATTAAAATAATTATTTGCTGTATTACGATTTCCAATTACAAAATTTAAGTATAAAGTTTCCCTTTTAACTTCACTACTACATTTCATCCTGGGTAATACGTTCAAACAATTTCGGGTCTCTTTTTATTGCATTAGCTTTCAACATGAAGAACCCTTAAGTTCAATCTGCGGTAACGTTAAACGTTCTGTCGCCATATAACGTCATTGTTACACTAGCGTTTATGAAACAAAACACAACAGTTTACAATAATAATAATAATAATAATAATAATAATAATAATAATAATAATAATAATAATAATAATAATAATAATAATAATTCTTACCATATACTTTCTAAATACCAGTTATACGTCTTACACAAATCATAGCTACATATAAGTAACAACGTCTGCTAAGCAAATGTTTGCCGTACGGCTTTTTACGTGGAAGAGCTCTGGTTCGACTCCCGGGGGCGCATTCTGCTAACTTTCTGTACAATATAATTTATATATACCTGTTATGATCTTACACAATTCATAGCTACATATAAGTAACAACATCTGCATAATGTTTGTTGTACGGCTTTTCACGTGGAAGAGCTCTGGTTCGACTCCCGGGGGCGCATTCTGCTAACTTTCTGTACAATATAATTTATATATACCGGTTATGTCTTACACAATTCATAGCTACATATAAGTAACAACATCTGCATAATGTTTGTTGTACGGCTTTTCACGTGGAAGAGCTCTGGTTCGATTCCCGGGGCGCATTCTGCTAACTTTCTGTACAATATAATTTATATATACCGGTTATGTCTTACACAATTCATAGCTATGTATAAATAACAAGTTCGCACTGCAAGCAAAAAATATTTAGCGTACGGTTCTCCACGTGGGAGAATACTAATTCGATTCCCGGTGCAATCACTAATGTTGATTCCCTACATATTACATTATACTATATCTTAGTCAAGTTATAATTCCATAAAAGTACACCGAGTCATATCATTTTCAATGCCGGAAAATCCACAATCAATTCCCGATTAAACCAAACAGTTCCGTCCCCTTATACTCCAGACAATTACAATATGTCCCTTTCCCATATAAAAGTAAACAAGTATACTACAAGAAATCTTTCCAGAAGTTTCGAGAGTGTTCTTTCCCCTACTCCAACAATAATAAGCTTAGAAAAAAGATCTGGAAGCTTCTAGTGCTTTGTTTCACTCATACCAACGATCATATTTCTAGAATGTTCTCCAGCAGCAGCTGCCGCGTTACATGTGCTGCATATTAATGAATTACCTTGTTCTACGTGTGTGATCTGCATATTTTATTTCCGAAAGGTCTTTTCTGTATTCTGCTTGTCCAATTAACATTTCTTTTCACCGGAAAAAAGGTGTATCCATTCTTCAAACTGTCATACTATAAAAAAGACCGCCCGTAAAAACAATTATTATGTGTCATGTTACCTCCGGCCGCACCTGCATGCATTATGTGTCATTAGTATGCGTAAAAGGGTGTATCCATTTTACAAACGTGCATTAGGAACTGCTACCATGTCAAAAAAGTACACTAAGCAAATTCAAGGTTAGTGTACTAGATGCCCCTATCCTACTCTTCAACGCTTGGAAATCGCGCTGGCAGCGCTGCATCGACACAGAAGGAGCCTATTTTGAAAGTTTTCAAAGAATTGTAACGATTGGCTCAATATTTTTTTTAAAAATCGACTCAGTCCTATTACTTTCCGGACAAACCTTGTATATATATATATATATAACGCAGCAGCTGAAATGCGTGGGGCAGGAGGGTATGAGCAAATCGATCACCAATGGAATGAATCGATCCAGGGCACAGTAAAACTAGTTAGGCCACTGAGCATATCTCCTTCCTTCTCTTCTCTTTACATTATATCTGGAGATGTATGTTCTGACTAATAGGCTACTGTGGCAATTTTAAAAAGTAGGAGGATATACGCTATCAATGATAAACTATGACTTTTAATATATATAGGGCAATAAATCGAAAAACTCTATATTACTGTTCTGTCCCAATGCCCTGTATAGAGATCCACATATGTCTTCTCAGAGCAACATTAAACTAATCTTTTCCACAGAATATTTTTCATTCTATACTTTGATCCAGGGGTGGAAATGGAATTTTAGACCTAAGGGGAAAGTCAATAATAGATAAGGTTTGATTCAGAAAGTCGGAAGAGCAAGCGAATTTTGATGGAGAAGCGATAGAGATTGTTGCAGAACAATTAACAAAATTAATATCACCATTCAAATTTACTATTTGTTAATAATAACTACAGATGTTCTTTTGCACAATCACTTCAACTTACGAAGGGGATATTATACCCTCGTGCATACCTGATTTTCACTCTTACTTTTGTCTCAGGCTTTTTGCACGTGAAACCGTATTTACCGGGTAACTTTGACGCGGGGGCATTTTCACTCGTGCATTTTTGTCGCGGAGCACTTACGCCCAGACCTTTTCCATGCTGGGCCGTAAGACTCGGGCCCTTTTGAGGTAGGGTTCTTTCGACCCAGTCTGCTTTGACGCAGGACTCTTTTAACTCGATTCCTTTTGACCCGGGCAATTTTGACGTGGGGGCCATTTTGACTCGTGCATTTTTGTCGCGGAGCACTTACGCCCAGACCTTTTTCATGATGGGCCGTAAGACTCGGGCCCTTTTGAGGCAGGGTTCTTTCGACCCAGTCTGCTTTGACGCAGGACTCTTTTAACTCGATTCCTTTTGACCCGGGCAATTTTGACGTCGGGGCCGTTTTGACTCTGGCCTTTTAGTAGCGGGGCTTTTTTCACCCGTGTCCTTTAGAGGCGGGTCCTTTTGACCCGGTCTCTTTTAATGTAGGGCCCGTTTGTCGCGGAGCCCTTTCACCAAGCCCTTTTGGCGCGGGCTGTTTTGACTCGTATCCATTTGTAGCGGGGCCGTTGTGACTCTGGCCCTTTTGTTGCGGAGATCTTTTGACTCGGAGACTTTTCTCGCGGGGCCTTTTGACCAGGAGACCTTTTGACCTGTGCTCTTTTTTACATTCGCTCAGCCGCGTAACTCTCAGCCGGTACGTTAAGCATTCAAAACCGGCGGGGTAACATTATTGCGAATGTTTCTTTATTTTTTCTAGGTTCTCTTGACGCGGGGCTGTTTATACTCGGGCTCGTTTGACGCAGGACTCTTTTGACTCGGTTCTTTTTGTCGCGGGACCATTTGAACCGAGGTTTTATTCACGCTTGATCATTTTATCCCGGAAACTTTTAACTCAAACCTTTTCCACTCGGGCCATTTTGACGCGTGGTCATTTTGACTTGGACTCTTTCTTCGCGGAGACTTGACCTGGACATTTCACACTGGGCTGTTTTGACCCGGGCCCTTTTCACGCGGGATCGTTTTGACTCGGGTACTTTTGTCGCGGAGACCTTTTGACACGGGCTGTTTTCTAGCGGGGCTGGTTTGAACCGTGCCCTTTTGAGTTGCATCCTTTTGACCCGGCCTCTTTCGAAGTAGGGACCATTTGTCGCGGGGTCTTTTGACTCGGCTCCTTTTCACGCGGGGCCGTTTCTACTCGGGGCCTTTTGTCGCTAGGCCCTTTTGACCTGCAGACTTTTTGACTTGCGCTCTTTTAACGCGGGGCCGTTTCTTCTCGGGTCTGTTTGACGTAGTAACCTTTTGACTCGGGGTTTTTCTCGCGGGATCCTTTTGAGCCGGGCTCTTTTGACGCAGGGCCCTTTTAACTCAAGCCCATTTAACCTGGGCCCTTTAGACGTGGGGCCATTTTGACTCGGGTCCTTCTGTCGCGGAGACCCTTTCACACAGGTCCTTTTGACTCGGGTCCTTTTGTTGCAGAGATATTTTGAATCCTAGCCTTTTGTCGGGGGGTTCTTTTATCCGAGCCCTATTGACCTGGGCTCTTTTCACGCGGGGCCCTTTTTACTTGGGCCTGTTTGACGCAGGTCCATTTTGAGTCGGGTCTTTTTGTCGCAGGACACTTTTGACACGAGTTCTTTTGACGCGGGGCCGTTTTGATCCGGGAACGTTTGTTGCAAAGAGCATTAGACCCGGGCCTTTTCGACTCGGGCATTTTTGTAGCGGAGCCCCTTTTGTCACAGTCCGTTTGGCATAGAACCCTTTTGACTCGAGCTCTCTTAACACAAGGTTCTTTTTTACTCCGGTCTCTTTGTCGCAGGACGATTTTGACCTGAACTTTTTCACGCTGTTCCGATTTGACCCGGGCCCTTTTGTGGCGGGATACTTTTGACCGGCGCTCTTTTTACACAGGCCCTTTTTAACTCGAGCCCTTTTGACGCGGGGTCGTTTTGAGTCGTTCCCTTTTGTCGAGGATACCCTTATACCCAGACCTTTTTCACACTGGGCCGTTTTGATTCGGGTCCTTTTGAGGAGGGTTCCTTTGGACCCAGGCTCTTTTGACACAGGGCTTTTTAACTTTATCCCTTTTGACCCGTACAAATTTGACGCTGGGCCATTTTGACTCAGGCCTTTTCGTTGCTTCGCTCTTTTGACCCTTGCCCTTTAGAAACCAGTCCTTTTGACTTGGGCTCTTTTGTTGCGGGGTCCTTTTCACTTGTGCCGTTTAGAGGCCGCTCCTATGACTCGGCCTTTTCTGACCCAGGGCCAATCTGTCCCGGGCCCTTTTGGCTCAGTTCCCTTTTGTCACTGAGATCTCATGACCCGGGGCCGTTTAAACTTGGGGCCTTTTGTCGCGGTGGTCATTTACCCTGGCCCTTTTGACACTGAGACATTATGACCTGGGCTCTCTTGACGTGGGGCTGCCTTTTCTTGGACCCGTTGGACGCAGACCTTTTTGACGATGGGTTGTTTTATTCCTGGCTCTCTTGACGCGGGATAATTTTGTCTCGGACCTTTTTCACGCCGGACTGTTTTGACCTGGGCCCTTTTGAGGCGGGGTCGTTTTGACCCGTACGTTTTTGACACAGGGCCCTTTTTTCTCGTGCCCTTTGGACTAAGAACCTTTTGACGCGGGGCCGTTTTGACTCGGGCCCGTTTGACGCAGGGCCGTTTTGTCACGGATATCTTTTGGTCCAGGCTGTTTTTACTCAGGGCTCTTTTACACGAGCCCTGTTGACTCGCAGACATCTTAACCTACGCTCTTTTAATGCGAGGGTGTTTTTACTCTGGCACCTTTGACGCAGGAACCTTTTTACTCGAGTCTTTTTGTCACGAAATTCTTTTGACACAGGACCTTTTGAGTCGGGGTCCTTTTGACCCGGGTTCTTTTGACGCAGGGCACTTTTGAACCGGACACTTCTGATGCGGGGTAGATTCGACTCCCGTCTTTTGTCGCGGAGACCTTTTGACCCAGTCCCTTTAGACTCGGGTCCATTTTGACTCGGGCCCTTTTGTTACGCGTTGTTTCAACCCGTGCTCTTTTTACCCGGCTCCTTTGATGCGTGGTTGTATTGACTCGGGCCCTTTTGGCACAGGGCCCCTTTGGCGCAGAAAGCTTATGACCCGGGGCCGGTTTTACTCAGGGCGTTTTGTCGCGGAGGCAGTTACCAGGGCCCTTTTAACCCGGTCTCTTTTAACTCGGAGCCATTTTGACCCGGTCCCATTTGACGCTGGCCGTTTTAACTCGGGCACTTTTGTTCGGAGACCTTTTGAGCAGGTTTCTTTTGACTGAGGCCCTTTTGTAGCGGGGCCCGTTTTGACACCGGTCCATTTGACGTAGGGTCCTTTTAACAAGGCCAGTTTGATGCGGGTCCGTTTTGTCTTGAGCTCTTATGTCGCGGGTCCTTTTGATCGTTCCTGTTTTGACTCCGGCCTTTCTGTCCTCGCCCTTTCGTCTTGCCCTTCTGACATAGAACCATATATATAACGCAGCAGCTGAAATGCGTGGGGCAGGAGGCGGGTATGAGTAAATCGATTATTAATCGATCTCTGAAGCAGGAAAATTAGTTACGCTACTGATCATATCTCTTTCTTCCTCTTCTCTCTACATCATGTCTGGAGATGAATGTTCTGACTAATAGGCTACAGTGGCGATTTTAAAAAGTAAGACGATATATGCTATCAATTACAAATGTTATGAATTTTAACTTAATATATATAGCGCAATAAATCGAAAAACTCTATATCGGCCTTTTGCTCCCCCTCCTGTTGGAAAAATCTTGCTGGTGTTAAGGATTATCATGTTGCTTAGTTACTGTATAATATTGTGCTATACAAACAATAAATACATCTGTGTTTTTTTTAATAAGAAGAACCTTATTTACATTTATTACGGACCTTGCTTTACGACAGCGAAACATATTTACGTTCAGCGTAATCAGTTTCTATTCTGAAATAAGGACAGTGAGACGAAAGAAATTATTGACGCATACATTTAGGACTTAGAAAAGTGTCCTGCGAACATGTCGTAGTAAATTCCTGAAGAGTGACATGCGCTAGTAGCAATTGTTAGCAGTTATTAACTTAACATAGAAGATAATAAACTGAAAAACTGAAAATACGAATCTTTTCAGAGATGACAGTGTACTGATGCTTTAAATCTGTTCCTTTACTCCTTATACATACGTTATTTCCCTAGTCAAAATAAAAACTCTTCAAAATTATTCACAATTTCTTATGCAACCATCCCTTCATTGGAGTACTGCGCGGTCACATACCCGTCACGGCGATGTAAAGGCACTTTTGGCGACGAGGATACAAATACAAAGTTGTAACACCATTTTTTTTTTCAAGAATTCCATTCTCATCCGGGGATGGGTGGGCTGTAGAAAGCAATACCTTCCAAGCATATCTGAAGTATCTCGTAATTGTCAGTGAGAATTTTAATTTTGGAGTTGATTGCAATGAGTAAAGCTTTAGGCAGTATATTTGACATTTTTGCCAAGTAAAAATAACGTACATGTTCTGCTGTAACCGGACACGAAAATAGTTTTGTAAGCCAACGAACTGTTTGACAATAGTTACATAAGTACAGTGCTGCCACCTGCTCCTCTTATATCCTAGGTCAGCAGACGTTACCGAGTTCTCTTCTGTTCATATGAAAATCAGAACAAATGACGTTCACCACGCGAAGAATGAAGAATTGTGGGTAACGCAAAGTCGATCCGTTCTCGCCACACGACCGTAAGCAGGAAAACCGCCACGATCAGTGTATGGTAAGAAGGCTACATCCGTCGCAGTACCGCGTTCGCGGTTACCCCGACAAAACCGCCATTGGTCCGTCAGGGGTTGCAGTTACTCAACCGACTCGATGTCACGCCTCGTTCCCGCTCGAAATCCGCTTATATACCGCCATAGTAGCGATCGGCCCGACGATGTGAGGCGGACAATTGCTCATGGGGATGTAATATGCAACAATGAATATCAACAATTTAATATTATGATGTCTCTATTACCTACATTAATATGAACATACATATTAACGTCTGAGGAAGATAACGTTACGTTATGGAAATTGTTACGAAATATTTTATTTTTAATAAAGAAATGCATACTCTGGTCAGAAAAATGTTAATTATTTAAATACTAATTCGAGAGTGAACATAGAGCAAGATACATCTTGAATCTTATTCTTGATAGAGTCTGAAAAACAGGAATAAATATCCATAATTGTTATTTTTCTTTGAATACTTTACTTCATATTAGTTGGGAAAACACATGACTTCGTGACAACATTAGAGATTTTCATCTGATAGGATAGAAGAAGGCTTCAGTCTGCAATTTCCCTCAAGTTTATAAAGCAATCACATGTTTCAGAACAGAACAAAATGAAAAGGATTTGAAGAACATCAGGGCGTATCTGGATCCAGAATATAAGACTTTTTGATTTTAATTTTTTAAATGTGATTTTTATAAATACTGTGATTATTGATTTAATTTTTTTTTAAGAAAAGAAAAAGAATACGGTGTTTAATATGTTTGGGAAATAATGTTTAGTAAACATTTTTCCACTATGGTTTACAAACTTGTAAGAAGTTTAATATTATTTTTTCATCGTATACTGTTATTATTAATATTGTCGATGAGTAATGAATGAGGGCGGGAGTTTACAATGGGGTTCCATGTTGTTAAAAAGAAGATTCTCTGTTAATACTTTTTTTACGCAAATTTGAGTGGGTCAATGGGACATATTAGAGACCTGCATGGGCCGAATTTTTAGGCCCAAGCCCAATCCAGCCCGAATGTGCCTAGGCAGGACCCAGCCCGGGCCCGAAAAGTTTTGGAGATTTTCGTCCCGAGCCCGGCCTAACCCGATAAGTTTTTTTAAAATTCTTGGCCCAATCCCGGCCCGGGCCCGATAAATTTTAAAAGTTTCATTTTGTAGCATTTTTCACGGGCACACTTCTTCAGCGTTTGCCTTTATTCTAATTATCGTTTAACGAAAGACAATAATTACTAAAGAATTGCAATTAATAGGCCCCAGCCTGGCCCGACCTGAAGAGAAATCAGTATTGGCCCGCCCAAGTCCGGCCTGTGCAGGTCTCTAGGACACATACACAATTTGTCATTTAGTGGGTGGGACATGCGCTGAAGTGTTTTAAATTGCGTCTCCTGCATAATCTGCTCACAGACATTGGTCCAGTTATACATCCGTACGCCTCAATTTTCAATCCTGTAAGAAATCCATTAACATGAATATAAAAGTATGAAATAAAATCTGTACAAAGCTAAATAAATTTGTTCTTTTAAACCCCTTTTTACACTACAGAATTTGCCTAAATATTATCCTACGTTGTTCCGATTTATTAACCTTTCTAAGGTTTGTGTCTCCCTGGCACCCAGGACAAACAGAAAATTCGTTCTCACTGTGAGGTTTGGTACGAGAAATGTTAGTTATATTATTATAATATAAATTATATTTTAAAATAAAACTAATGTTATATCGGTTGGCAATTATGTTAATGTAAAAAATTTAAACCAAAGAAATATAATTTAAATCAAACGGACATTCGTCATGGATTACGCAAGTTTGAAAAATAATTTTATACATAAGTTTTAGTTTAAAAAAGAAACTACACTGGAAAAATGATACTGTTAAAATTTCTCAATTTATCAGAGAGCAGTAGTCTCAGCATACGTACTACTTTAGCTTGTTATTTCAACGCTAACAGTCCAGTGTTGTGGTTAACCAGGGGTGTTCACAAAGGGGGGCTATGACGCAAACTGCGTCATTGAAATATTTTGGGGGTTTAAAATCTATATAAATATGTTTGGGGGGTGTAAAAATTAATCGAAAAGATTTTTTTTCATGGAAGAACACCTATGAATAGACAATTTCGGGGGCGGGTGTGTCATGGACATAAGGGGGTGGGCACCACTGGGTTAACAGGCCTAGTGTTACCAATTTGACACAAAAATGGTGTTAAGCGGTGTAAAAATAACACCGCGCTGGTATTACAAAACTAAAAGATTGAATGAAGGAATTGGGAAATAGCAACAATGCTATGATGATCTTTCCATATACTGGGTGTTTTAAAACAATACCGACATACTTTTGGAGGGGATTCATGTCAGCGAGGTAAGACAAAAAGTACAGACGAACCTGGGTGCATAATCCTCGGGAATTGACTTGCAGACGCAGCTGTCCGATATAGAGCCCTTCATGGCACTCCCATTGATCTTTTTGGTCTTGGCTATCGACCTTTTTCATCAACTTACTACACTTCATTTTCAGTGCTGGAGCGCTTATAATGCTACTTGTACAAAGGCACGTTGATACTGGCCCCATTCTTGTTCTCTCTGTTCCCCATCTTGGCTCCTTTATCACAGTTTCCCTTCCTCCTATCTGCATTTTCTTCTCCGTAACAAACTTCACATCCTTAATACTTCTCAGCGCTTATTTCTTGTTCGAAAACGCACTAAACCTCTCTGTACTTGTGGTCTCGATGCTGACAACGTCAATTATCTCATTTTCTCTTGTCCTCTCTACCAACAACATCGCCTCCCATTTTTCTCCATCCTCCATAAATTTCTTGGTTCTGGCCCCTTTAAAGGCGATTCGTTAATTTTCTAAGAGCTTCCTCGTGGCTAAGCGGTTAGCGTACGGCGTGGCGTGCGAGACCCGGGTTTGATTCAAGGCGGGAGCTCACGTGGTTCGAATTCCACGTTAATCAGTAGGTCCACGTCTCATATAGCCTCGCTGCTGAACGGGACGCTAAACTAAAATCAACTCAACTCGTTAACCATTTGGGGAACTTTTGATACAATTTCTACCATATGCGTTTTTCATGGTACATTGCGTTATTTCTCTTCTATTTGAGCTTTTTCGTCCGTTTTTTTTTTTTGTTTTTCAAGTCCAGAGGCATTGTAGAAGACATTACATATGGTTTCAGACCTTCCTGCGTCGAGACATAGCAGGTGATGTCGTCATAAGTCTAAAATTTGTATTTTCGTGTAATATTTTTTTGGGGGGTTTATGTAAAGTATTTTTGGCGGGCTTATTTTTGCACGTAGAAGATTGAAATTTTGCACAAACATTCAGTCCACCGAGTAGTATTCACCAGATTTTTTCCCAGATTTCTGCGTTAAAACAGGGGGATCCAGAGGGTCAAAAGTTGAAAAAAGGGATATTTTTACCCAAAAATCGCGTTTTTCCTCATTTTCCCGCCTTAGATACATGATGGAGACAAGTGAATGGTACCGCCTGAAAGGCAGTTCTATTCTGAAGAGAATGATGTGCGACACATGGCCCTAGGGTAATTAGGGAAGTGTCAGGGAATTTTTATCAAAATATACTTCTGTATAGGGGATTTTGGACATTTTTTGTATTATTTTTTGCGGGCTTATTTTTGCACCTAGAAGATTGAAATTGTGCACAAACATTCAGTCCTCCGAGTAGTATTTACCAGATTTTTTCAGATTTCTGCGTTAAAACAGGGGGGTACAGAGGGGCTAAACGTTGAAAAAGGGAAATTTTACCAAAAAATCCTTTTTACGGGATTTTCCCGCCTTAGATACATGATGGGGACAAGTGAATGGTACCGCCTGAAAGGCAGTTCTATTCTGAAGAGAATGATGGGCGAAACATGACCCTAGGGTGATTAGGAATGTATCAGGGAATGTTTAAAAATTTCCCTCTGTATACGGGAATATGGGACATTGTCGGTATATATATATATATTTTTTTGGCGGGAGTAGTAGAAAATGGATCGATCTGGCTCATATGAGGCCATATTAGAACAACTCAGGAGCCCCTGGGAAATTGAGCATCGTGAACCGTCAACCCACGGTCTTTTACTACCTCCATTTTAGGGGTGTATTTGTTCCCTTTTATGAGCACTTTTTAGGGGGTGTATTCGTTCCCTTTTATGAGCACATTTTTAGGGGTGTACTCGTTCTCTTTTACGAGCATATTTTTTCAACCCATATTTGAATTACGAACACATAGCAGAACATAAGACTATGTAACATAGCAGAACTAGTAAAAGAGTATGACTTGTTTTCCAAAGAGACTAAAAAAACATATCAGGGGTGTATTCATTGCAACCCCTATTTAAACATAGCAGAAATTACTAGCAGAGCTAATAACCCCTATTTTAACATAGCACAGATTACATAGCAGATCTAATACGAGAGTATGGCTTATTTTGCAACCTCTATTTTAACTTAGCAGAGAATACATAGCAGGGGTGTATTCATTCCAACCCTTATTTTAACATTGCAGAAATTACGAACACACAGCAGAGCGGATCACCCCTATGGCTCATTTTCAACCCTTATTTGAACATAGTTCATTTTAGGGATGTATTCGTTCTCTATTCGAACTTAGCAGAGAATACATAAAAAACTACTTCAACCCCTATTTTAACATAACACATAGCAGACATAAGACTACGAAACATCACAGGAGAGTACTCGTTTTTCCAACCCCTATTTCAACATGGCAGAACATAGCAAATTCGTTCCACCCATATTTTAGCAAAATATAGCAAAGAGGGAACGAATACACAACTATTTAACATAGCAGGGGTGTACTCGTTCCAACCCTCTATAACAAAGATTCTTTTAAGGAGTGAACTTGTTCTAACTTCTATTTTCTTTTACAAGGAGATATTTAAAGATTGCAAAGGACTGCAAACTTCCGTGTTTTGTTATCAGTTACATAATAACTTCCGCCATATGTGGATAATTCTCATTACGTCATTCATCAGGATTTTAAAAACATTGTGCTAGTTTTTTCTTTAACAGACAATACAGATTTAATATTATAACTTGTCATTCACCGATAGGATTAAAAAAGGGGAAACCCCGACTGTGACTCGATGATATAATCTCTATTGCACAATATTACGCAATGCAATCACACAGGTATGTGTTGATCGCTCGCGATCTGTCTTGTCATTCACACCTGACCGTGACTCGGTTACATCTTCCCTATTGCGCAATATTGCGCAATGCAATTACAAAAGGTACAAAAGACTGATCAAGAAGTTTTTTGTAATCAGTTCCTTGTTGGTGTTTAAAGTGTAAAGTTCTGATTTTTTGTGTGTCTATATTAGTGTGCTTTTGTTTTTTTAGTTGTTTATAGGTAAGACATTTTATAACAATATCATATTATAAAAACTCACTTCTGAACTATTATAGTAACGTTGCATTATTTTAAAAAAATGGCAACGAAATAGGTTAAACCAAATACTATCAATTTATCAACTTTACTCTATTTAATAATAATTTTAAAAAATTCATTTTAAAATGTTATAGTATTTTAAATGAGGATAGTGGATGCTTTTTAAATAATAAAAGAAAAGACTGTTTAGATATATTAAAACAGGAACAAGATAATTCATCTTTTAAAGTAAATTTTTCTTTGGCTACAACTTTTGTAAAACCAGTAGATTTAGAAACATGTAGATTCTTTGTAAATAGTGGTAACGAAATTATTTTACCGAGTACAGATGTGAATGCTATAATTGAAAAACTATTTAATAAAATTTTAGTTGAACAAAAAAACAGAGCAATTAAGAAATCACCGTGGTCTCTATGCTCTCAACCTAACCATGTCTTAGAAATTAAAATCAGTAAATATGATCCCCTGACCGCATCATCGTATACAAAATTGCCTCAATGGATTTTATCTAAAAAGAAATGTGTTCTAAATATTCAAAATAACGATAATAGATGTTTTATGTATTGCATTATAGCTGCATTACAAACAGTAAAAGAACATCAACATCGTGTAAATAGTTGCATAAAATATATTAATACTTTATTACCGTTATTTGAAAAAACGAATATAAAATTCCCTGTTGAAGTAGCACACATCAGCAAATTTGAACATATGTATAATTCCCTATTTACTAAGGAACAAATTTCTATTAATATATATGGCATTGATTATGATAATGAAACAATTTTTCCGTTACGTATAAGCGAAAACACAGCTATAGGTAAGCATATTGATTTATTATATTGTGAAGAAAATTGCAATAGTCATTATTGTCTTATAAAAAATCTCAATGCCTTATTAAAAAGTCATAAAGAAAAAACTTATGTAAAATTGAATCAATGGATTTTATCCACAAAATGTGTTTTAAATATTCAAAATGACGATAAAAGGTGTTTTATGTATTGCATTCTAGCTGCATTACATCCAGCAAAAGATAATTCACTGCGTGTAAATAATTACATAAAATATAGTAATACTTTATTATCGTTATTTGAAAAAAACGAATATAAAATTCCCTGTTGAAGTAGCACACATAAGCAAATTTAAACATATGTATAATTCCGTATTTACTAAGGAACACATTTCTATTAATATATATGGTATTAATTATGATAATGAAACAATTTTTCCGTTACGTATAAGCGAAAACACAGCTGTAGGTAAGTATATTGATTTATTATATTTAAACTCTCATTATTATTTAATTACAAATTTAAATGGTTTAGTTAGACATCAATTAGGTACTCATCAAGCATTTATTTGTAGACGATGTTTAGTATCTTTTTATAACAAATCAAAATTAATGAAGATGAGAAATTATGTAAAGAACACACTCCAACCAAAATTAACATGCCGAAACAAGGAGATGTTTTAAAATTTCGAAAACTAAAATTGTTATTACAGAATGATGTCATAATAGTTTGAAAGTTTATTAAAACCTATAAATAAACAAATTGGATCTAATACAATACAAATTCAGGAACACATACCATGCAGTTATGGTTATATTGTGTGTTGGAGTAACCAATATATAAAATCAGATCTAGTTATTTATTGTGGGGAAAATGTATCGATTGAGTTTATGTCTGCTATGGAGAATGAATTAAGAAAAATAATAAGCATATTAGACCAACAAAAACCAATAATACCATTAAATTCTCAGTTACAGGAGTATAATCTATCCATTGAATGCTCTGTTTGCGATAGTAAATATATGAGTAACAATAGAAAAGTTAATCATAACCATTTAACTGGAACATATATTGCCACGGTGTGCAATAATTGTAATTTGCAAATTAAACGTCAGAGTAATTTTATCCCTGTATTCTTCCAAAATTTATCTGCCTATGATGCACATTTATTTGTGAAAGAACTAGGTTGCACACCTGGCAATATATCTGTAATTGCTGAAAGCACTGAGAAGTACATCACATTCTCCAAACATTTTAATTTTAATGGTAGACCTATTGAGTTACGTCTTGTAGATTTATAAAAATTTCTTCCGTACAGTCTCGAAAATTTGGTGTCAAAATTAAAACCTGAGCAACTCGTATATACAAAGCAATATTTTTCCGATGATAAGATTCCTTTAATTCTCCGTAAGGGAATATATTTTTATGGATACATAACAAATTTAGATACATTTAAAGAAACTGAATTTCCTGGAAGAGAGGCGTTTAATAGCAAATTGAATGGAACACAAATGTCCGGGACCGACTATCAATATGTAAAGCTGATTTGGCGTGTGTTTAAGTGTCAAAATTTAGGAGACTACCATGATCTATATTTAAAATGTGATGTACTTCTCACAGCAGATGTATTGGAAAATTTTCGAAAGACGTGTTTAAATGCTTTTAGTATTAACCCAATTAATTGTTTTACTGCACCTGGTTTGGCATGGCAAGCCATATAAAACAAAAGTTGAACTGTTATCAGATATCAATATGTATATGTTTGTAGAAAAATCGATTCGTGGAGGCATCACACAAGCTGTATTAAGGTATGTCAAAGCTAATAATCCATACGTACATGATTTTGATACGGAAAAAGAAAAATCTTATTTACTGTATATTGACATGAACAATCTGTACGGACTATCAATGATTGATTATTTACCATATGGTGGTTTTCGGTGGGAGGACAAAATTGACAATTGGCAAGACAAGAATAAAATTATCAATTGGCCCACTGATAGTGAATTTTTTTTCTAGAAGTGGACTTAGAGTATCCAAATTATTTACACGAATACCATTCTGATTTTCCGTGTGCTCTCACTAATGAAGTTCCACCGAATGGTAAATACTCAAAATTACTATAAACACTTAAATCAAAATGGAATTATATCTTGCATTATAGAGTATTACAATTTTATCTAAAACAATATTTAATATTGGTAACAGTACATAAAATATTATGGTTTAGTCAATCTAAATGGCTTGCATCTTATATACGAGAAAATACTCAGCGTCGTGCAAATGCTACAATTGAATTTGAAAAAGATTTCTATAAGTTATTAAATAATTCTGTATACGGAAAGACAATGTAGAATGTACGAAAGCATTGATATAAAATTAATGAATAATGAAAACAGTGTAAAAAATTAGTAGCGCAAGATCAGTTTCAAAATTGGGTAAAATTAGGAGATAATCTTGCATTATTCCATATGTTAAAAAAATCTGTAACTCTAAATAAACCGATCTATGTAGGAGCTACAGTTTTAGAATTATCAAAATTAGCAATGTATGAATTCCATTACAATATAATGAAACCTCGATATGGAGATAAGTTTAGTATTACTTACATGAATATTGACTCTTCCATTTACTACATTAAAACCGACGATATTTATAAAGATGTAAAAGACATGAACGAGTATTTTGATACTTCTAATTATGCGGAAAATCATGCTTTATATAACACAAATAATAAACACGTTTTGGTAAAATGAAAGATGAATTAAGTGGAGTTCCTATCATTGAATATGTTGGTTTACGAGCAAAAAGTTATGCAATAAAAACTGATGAAAATAAAGAATTGAAAAAATGTAAAGGGATCAAGAAAAATGTAGTTAAAGAACAAATTACGTTTGACGATTTTAAATCATGTCTATTTCAAAACGAAACGATTCATAAAACACAATTTGAAATTAAAAGCAAATATCACAATTTAACAACAAATCAGGTAACAAAATTAGCGCTAGATCGGTATGATGACAAAAGAAAAATTTTAAATTGTAATATACATATTGTTCCTTGGGGGTATCATAATAAAGATTTAAAATGTGAGATTTGTATATTGTAAATATGATATTTTAGTTTTTGTATATAGAGTAGTGTAATAGTATTGATAAACAAAAATATGTCATGATCAGTTCGAGAACAAATAGTTGCAGAATTACATAAAGGTACAAGACGAAATTATCCTCGAATATCCGTTATAAAGAAAGGAATTCATGATTTATGGCAAGCTGATTTAGTTGAAATGAATAGTGGAATATTGAAAGGTCTAGCAAACATTAATCGAAATTTCAAATATTTATTAATTATGATAGACACATTCTCTAAATATGCTTGGGCTATTCCTGTGAAAAATAAAACTGGGAAAGAAATTACACAAGCATTTATAACAGTACTGTGAAAAGCAAACAAAAGCCCCAAATTTTTACAAACTGACAACTGGGTCGAGAATTTTATAATTCAGAGTTTCAAAAGGCGATGAACCAAAACAACATTAAACATTATTCCACGTACAGTGATGTGAAAGGAAGTATTTTTGAAAGATTTAATAAAACATCACGTAATTTAATGTGGAGACAATTTACACTGCAGGGAAATTATAAATGGATTGGCATTCTGCCGGAATTACTAAATAAATATAAAAATACTATTCATTCCACTATTAAAATGAAACCTATCGACGCTATTAAAAAAGAAAATGAAAAACATCTATTGACAAACATCTATTGCAAAATGTTTTCTGTGATAAAAAGAAAAAGTAAATTTAAGGTAGGTGAATATGTAAGAATTAGTAAACTTAAGCGTCCTGGTTTTGATAGAGGTTTTAAACGCAATTGGAGTGCAGAAATTTTTCGAATTGCTAAAGTTTTCTTCACTAACATATCACTTAGTAGACTCAAATAATAAACCTATTGAAGGAAGATTTTACGGACACGAATTACAATTAACGAAATTTTCAAAAACATATTTAATTGAAAAAAAATTGCGAAAGAAAAATAATAATAAGGCCTATGTGAAATGGTTAGGTCTGCCAAAAAGTGAAAATTCTTGCACCGATTTAAAGCATACTCTATTGTAAAAAAAAGAAAAGTCAAGAATTTATAGGTGAAGCATGTCGTCACAAGTATTTCTTGTAGATTTTATAATTTCAAAAGATGAATTTTATATTTTAAATTCTAGCAACACTGTAAATTTTCGTTGCTTAGTTAAATTGTCATCATCATCATCATCACGAGGTCTACTAGTATCACAAGTAAAAGTATATTAAATCAAATTTGTTCTTCAACAAACGCTGTTTTTTATGTAAAGGAGAAAATAAAGCAAAATATTTAAAAACGTTATTTAAAATAAATGTGATATATCTGTAATATGGAATGGAAACTTCCGTTTACTTGTATGGTAGCAGGTCCTACAGGCTGTGGAAAATCATATTTTGTTAATACATTTCTTGACCATTATAGTAAGTTATTTAAAAATATTGTATGGTGTTATGGTGAATGGCAACCGTTGTATGATACTGTTTCAGACTGCATGTTTAAAGAAGGTTTACCTCAAAATAATGAATTTCAAGCACACGAAGATCCACATCTTGTAATTATTGATGATTTAATGCGTGAGTGTGACCATCGGATTGTAGATATTTTTACTAAGGGTAGCCATCATAGAAATATAAGTGTAATATTTATAACACAGAATATTTTTCATCAACAAAAAGGAATGCGGGATATTTCGTTAAATTTTCATTATATTGTTTGTTTTAAAAATCCTAGAGTCCAAGCTCAAATTAATTATCTCGCACGACAATTGTATCCAGGTAATACAAAATTTATTCAAGAAGCATATCAAGATGCAACTCGAATTGCACATGGTTATTTACTTTTTGATTTAAAACAAAATACTCCTGATGAGCAGCGAGTTCGAACAAATATCTTTCCAACAGATTCTTTTAATTATGTTTATGTGCTGTAAAAAATAATTGCAATATGGTTTATATTCTAACAACTATTTGTGCTTCAATAGCCGTAAAAATGATTAGTAAATAAAATGCACATTTGTTAAAACTTTTAGCAAAGTCAAAACCGAAAGCACGTAAGGCAATTTTACAAAATGCAGATCCTGATTTAATTCGCTCTATTTGCAAATGTTCCTATAACGTATTACAGGGAAATGTTCCATTAAATAAAACAGAGATAAACAAGCTAAAAAATATAAAAAGGAACTGAGATATTTGGTGAAAAAGGTCCGTCATCAAAACAAAAGAAAAAACGAATAATTATACAAAAATGTGGTTTTCTTACTGCATTGCTTGCACCTATTTTAGGAGGTATACTAAGGGTGTGTGAATTTCAAGCACACGAAGATCCACATCTTGTAATTATTGATGATTTAATGCGTGAGTGTGACCATCGGATTGTAGATATTTTTACTAAGGGTAGCCATCATAGAAATATAAGTGTAATATTTATAACACAGAATATTTTTCATCAACAAAAAGGAATGCGGGATATTTCGTTAAATTTTCATTATATTGTTTGTTTTAAAAAATCCTAGAGTCCAAGCTCAAATTAATTATCTCGCACGACAATTGTATCCAGGTAATACAAAATTTATTCAAGAAGCATATCAAGATGCAACTCGAATTGCACATGGTTATTTACTTTTTGATTTAAAACAAAATACTCCTGATGAGCAGCGAGTTCGAACAAATATCTTTCCAACAGATTCTTTTAATTATGTTTATGTGCCTGTAAAAAATAATTGCAATATGGTTTATATTCTAACAACTATTTGTGCTTCAATAGCCGTAAAAATGATTAGTAAATAAAATGCACATTTGTTAAAACTTTTAGCAAAGTCAAAACCGAAAGCACGTAAGGCAATTTTACAAAATGCAGATCCTGATTTAATTCGCTCTATTTGCGAATGTTCCTATAACGTATTACAGGGAAATGTTCCATTAAATAAAACAGAGATAAACAAGCTAAAAAATATAAAAAGGAACTGAGATATTTGGTGAAAAAGGTCCGTCATTAAAACAAAAGAAAAAACGAATAATTATACAAAAATGTGGTTTTCTTACTGCATTGCTTGCACCTATTTTAGGAGGTATACTATCTAGTTTAATTAAATAATTATGTAAAACGCACAAAAACTTATTTTAATCTCACCAGAAAAATTACATCATTATCAAACGATATGTAATCTTGATGATGAAATGAAAGAAATTTTAAATAATAAAAGTTTAAATGCAGAAGAAAAATGGATAAGATATAGAGAAGTCTTACAAAAATATTAAAAAATATAATTCAAAAACCGACAGCAGTTTCAACAACAGCAACTGCTACTACTACTGTGGATAAAGAGGAGGAGGAGGAAGAAGAAGACGAGGAGGAGGAGGAGGATGAAATAATATCTACTCTCCCTGAAATTTGTAAACGTAAAGCAAGATCTTTATTACGTAAATTGAAACAAAATTCTAATATTCAATGGGACGATAATGGAAATGTGAATATTAATAATAAATTAATTCCAGGTGCAAATATAGTGGATTTGATATCCGATTTTGTTAAATGTCGTAAGAAAAATATTTCAGTTGCCGGATGGAAACCTTTTGCTACATTATTAGCAAAAGCTAATATACTCTTAGAGTACATTGGTAATCCTCAACGAATAGATTATATTAGAAAACTAACAGAGAACGAAGAGGATGGTCCTCCACCCCGTAAACGCAAATGGTGTACTTATAAGCAATAATACTAGTATTCTATTGTAATCTATTGATATTTTTAAGTATAGAGAAAGAAAGATGAATGATCCGTACTTTAAATACTACACTAATTAAGCAGGAGGTGGTTATAACGTGTATAAAGGTACAGCATATCAAGAAGGTTATGGAATTGGTAGTTTTCTAGGAGGTTTATTTCGTACTGTATTTCCTTTATTAAAACAAGTTGCAAAAACTGTTGGTAAAGAGTTGATACGTACAGGAATTAATGTAGCAGGAGATGTACTAGATAATAATAGACCTATTGAAGAGTCTTTGCAAGATGGCAAGAAGATAAAACAAATTTAAAACATAAAGCTCAAAATAAATTAAATCAGGTGTTGGAAGGATCTGGAAGAAAAAGACAGAAAGTTCATTTTAGTGGTGATGTAAAGCGGATAAAAAGATCCAAAGATATTTTTGATTGATTATGGACACTTCCTAGCAATAGTTCTATGGAATATTTTCGTCAAAATACTCCTGCTTTTTATACTACTAAATTATATCATCCTATTATACTGGAGAAGGGAGTGTGGGAAACAGCTGTTGTTGAAGTACATTATACAAGTTCATTTCAGAATGTTTCCAAATATACAAATAATATTTATTACCGTATCATGAATACAAAAAACTGGAACATAACTCAAATCTTACCAGGCCACTATTATGATGTTGATGATATTTTATCTCAAATTAATCATAAAAGTGATATATTAAATTTACAATTAAAAGTCAAAGCATCTGTAAAACGAATTGAGGTTAATAGAGTATTAAAAGATCAAGAGAAGCATATAGAAGTACGTCTATCTCCTGAACTAGCCAGAATACTAGGGTTTGATCATATACAGCAGGAAGATATTGCAGTTGTTCATCATGCTCGTTATCCACCTGATTTACAAAAAACGCTACCTACAGTTATGTATATTTACAGTGATATTGTAGAACTACAAATGGTAGGTGACACCATAGCTCCATTGTTATGTATTATAAATACAAATATTACAGAGCATGATATTAATAATTTACATATTTTTGACAATCCTCATTATGTGCCCGTGCAACGTAAACAATTTGATCAAATTATTATTTGATTTAAGAGATAGTACAGGTAATCCACTTCCTTTCCAATATGGCAGTGTATGTGTAAAATTACATTTTCGTAGACATAATACAGTATTGTAAATTTTACCATGTGTGAATATTAATAGTAAGAAAAAGACAAAAATGCAGTGTGAGTGTATGAAATCAGGATTAGATTTATTTGCTGGTTTACCCACTCAAACCAGTATTATAGGTAATAAAATAGTTCCATATAAGCCTGTGGCTTCAATATCTGATAATGCACCAATATAATTTGTTGTCCCCGGTCATGGGGATGACTATATGTACTTACCGCACACAATGTTATATATTAAAGGTAAAATTACTAAATCAGACGGTTCTAATTTAACTTCTGCCGATAAGAAAATTGGTCCTGTAAATGATTTTCTCAATGCAATGTTCAGTGAAGTGCAATTATATTTGAATAATCAACTTATTTCCTACTCTTCACATACATATCCATATCGATCGTATATTGAAAAACTACTAAATTATAATGCCAATGCTAAATCAACGCATCTTCAAACATCAATGTGGTTTAAAGATACTGCAGGGCATATGGACAGTGTGGCCGATGGTAATTTAGGATTTAAACAACGTTTTCTTCTCACTACTTTAAGTCAGTCATTTCAATTATTGGGTTATATTCATGCTGATATTTTCAATCAGGAGTAATTTTTACTGAATTGTGTACAACCGCGTATTAAACTAATTCCAGCTAAACCTACATTTTGTCTAATGGATGACGCAGATGCTGATGGAAAGGTTTTAATTACAGATGCAACATTGCTTGTGAAAAAGGTTGATGTATTACCAGCAGCTAAAATAGCACAAAATAAAGTATTACGAAATCCTAAATTTAGAATAAAATATCCTCTAACAAAAGTGCAGGTGAAGACAGAAACTCTGCCACAAGGAATTATGGGTAGTACACTTCCAGATCTGTTTTCAGGCATAGTACCTAAACTTATTATTATTGGTTTTGTTACTAATGCTGCTTTCAATGGTACTTATCGAACAAATCCGTTCAATTTACAACATTTTAGTATGTCGTTTTTTACACTGTATGTTGATGGATTGCCTGTCCCATCCAAACTATTACAACCGGATTTTGATAATAAGCTATATATACAAGCATATTCTACGTTATTTACAGATTCAGGTATTTATTATTCTAATCAAGGTAATGATATTTCACTTGCTGAATATCCTAATGGTTATACTCTACTGGTGTTTGATTTAACTCCTGATTCAAGCGCAAGTGCTGCATTTCATACTAGTCCACAACGGCAAGGAAGTGTACGTTTAGAGGTTCATTTTAAAGAAGCACTGCCATCTCCTGTACCAGCAATTATTTATGGTGAATTCTCTTCAGAATTAGGATTTCCAGAGAAAAATATATATTAATTAAAAATGTTAAATACAACTGAACTTTATGAAGCATTACAACAAAATTTGCCTAAAGATCATTTTATTGGTGTGTATGCTGCAGATGAGTTACCTTTGTTTATTCATACATTTCCAGCCGCTATAATTATAAATACTGATTCTAGTGATAAACCTGGTGAACATTGGGTAGCTGTTTATATATCTAATATGTGTGTGGGAGTATTTCGATAGCTATGGTATACCTCCTTATATACAACATCATATAAGGTTTTTAAAACGAAACTGTCTGTATTATACATGGAATAATAGACGTATTCAAGGTGATTTATCTCAATTTTGTGGACATTACTGTTTTTTTTTATCTAGCATGTCGTGCATCTGGTTATTCACTGCACGAGTTCTTAAACAAATTCTCACTTACCACTATTGATGCTAATGATATTATGCTTTATTCATTTATGAAAGTATGATGATGTTATTTCTTTAAACTCCGCCATTGCCGGTCCCAAGCCCTGGATGAGAAAGGAGGAGGGTTGGGGGTTGCTACCCCCGTAAAAGAAAATAATCTCTGCTATGTTAACATAAGTAAGTCATACTCTTTTATTAGTTTTGCTATGTTTAAATAGTCTTATGTTCTGCTATGTGTTCGTAATTCAAATATGGGTTGAAAAAATGTGCTCATAAAAGAGAACGAGTACACCCCTAAAAATGTTCTCATAAAAGGGAACGAATACACCCCCTAAAAAGTGCTCATAAAAGGGAACAAATACACCCCTAAAATGGAGGTCGTAAAAGACCGTGGGTTGACGGTTCACGATGCTCAATTTCCCAGGGGCTCCTGAGTTGTTCTAATATGGCCTCATATGAGCCAGATCGATCCATTTTCTACTACTGGCTGGCTTACTTTTGCACCTGGAAAATTGGAATTGTGCATAAACATTCAGCCCACAGAGTAGTATTTACCAGATTTTTTTTTCAGATCTCTGCGTTAAAACAGGAGGGTCCAGGGGGCTAAAAGTAAAAAAAAAGGATATTTAGACCCAAAAAATCCCGTTTTTCATCATTTTCAAGCCTTAGATACATGATGGAGACACACGAGTCATGCCGCCTGAAAGGCAGATCTATTCTGAAGAGAATGATGGGCGAAACATGACCATAGGGTAATTAGGGATGTCTCAGGACATTTTTTACCTGAGATCATGGTGTTTTGCGGTAATTTGGGGCACGGTGGAAATTCCTGATAAAATTTCTCCCGCCCTTGGTATTCAAGATAGAAACTTGAAATTTGGCACACACATTCAGTATTCCAAGTACTATTTATCAGATTTTTTAAAGGTGGTTACGTTCACACAGGGCGGCTCCAGAGAGGCCCAAAGTGCGAGAAAAAATTTCCCTCCGAAATTTTCCCTTTGATATCATTTTTCCCGCTCCTTGTATATGGTATGAGCAATGTAAGTGGTATCATTTGAAAGCCAACTCCATTCTGAAGAGAATGAGATATGAACCATGATCCTAGGATAAATAGTGACGATGCAGTAGCTGCTTGACTGAAAGTCTAAAAAATAGCCCAAAAACCCAAGATCTCTTAAGGGTTAATTTTCACTCTATCTCACCTATTCTGCACGCCTATTATCTATATTTACAACGCTCTACCTTATTTCGCATCTTAACTATCTCTTAAACATTCATACATCTTTCCTTATGAAATCACCGCTTATAGAGTATACCGGTTTGAAATCATACATCGGATATATGGTATAATAACTATAACTATAGTGCAAAAAACACAAACAAAATTGTGCTAGGTGGAAACTAAAAAGCACAAAAACTATCTAACTGAGTCAAACAGGTTGCAGCGGGGGCCGGAACGTTAGCGAGGGTGTGCGTCCGAAGGTAGCAGGCGCGTGAGCGAAGGTAGTGAAAACGAGTGGGTTTTGGCAATGATATCAGTTTGAATAGCACTTGTCATGATATCATGCTAGTAGCGCTCCACTTGTAAACATAAACAGCTTCTGTAAACTGTTCAGAAATACATCGGTGGTGGAAAATAGTATCATCGGTCGTTTTTTATATGCAGTCACTTAGGTAAATGTTTCACTGAAGGGGTTCAGGAGAACGTAAAAAAATACAGCATTTACAGGAGAAATGGAAGATGCAAGTACTTAGACCTAACACATATTAATCAAATCTAACCTAATGAAACTAAACTTACCTAATGTTAATAAAAAAAAAGCGAAATTATATAGGACTAGCTCGGGAGAGTAATGCTCCCGGAAGTAGGAACGGAAAACACAGTTCTGATTGGTTGAGGTTATCTATGTCTTGCCACGTTGCATTCAAATAGCAGAATTCAAACAGTTGTTGTTGTCGGTCCTCGTGGCCGAGTGGCCTAGCGCTATATGCGAGTAATGAGAATCTCTTTTGGCGTGAGTTCAAACCCGGCCCGAGGAAAGTTTTTAAACTTTTTTTTACATTTTTATAACACTTTTTAAATTAAAATAATACGAAATTAATACTCAAAAATGTGATTTACTTACTTTTGTGCAGATAAGTAGTAGTAGTAGTAGTAGTAGTAGGAACGGGTTAGAAGCCCTGCAGGGTTCAGTTTGTTGCCCTTGTACTCCATGATATAATGCTCGTTTTGTTTCCCTTGTACTAAATGATATAGATTTTGTGACGAACTTAAAAACAACTGACTAGGATAGCGCGTAAAACAGCTGGCTAGAGTAGCGCGCGAAAAAACGTACTTCCGGGAGTATTACTCTCCCGAGCGGGTCGTAATTATATAGCCCTATACTAATATAATCTATCATAAGATAACCTATTTAACCATAACTAACCAGAACTAAATTAAACTAAACTAATGTGAACAGAAACTACTGAAATTGTAACATTTCTTAGTAAAAATAGCTGGACTCTTGCTAAATACTTATTCCATCCGTAGTAAAACACTTATAATGATTTTAAACTAGAAAACCTACACTTGTAAACTAAAATATGGGTTAATTTGTACTTATTTCTATTCCTTGTAGATATTTATTCTTTATAAATATGTCTTTTCATGCAAAGAATTGAATTTTACCTATAAATCTTCTAAAAGGTGGTGCGTCAAAAGTATACCAGCACCCTTATAATTTTTATTTATTTTGTTTAGAGATATCCAATTTAACAATATAGCGCTTGGTATTAATATTAGTAGTGTGTGCAGTGTAGTTAGCATAAGAATTCATCAATCTTGTAGTTTTATTGAATAGAACTATTTCACAATATTGAAGAACGTCATTCGGTCAGACAGCAAAATTCCTCATATGTATGGCTCAAAACGGTAGGATTTCCTACAACATAAATATTTTTCCCAAGATAAATCCTAAGATATTTCCTAGGATATACGTTGAGATTTTGACGCTAGGACAAATCTTAAGAGATTTCCTAGGATCTATCCTACAGTGTATAGCAGGCCTATTGTATATCTAAATTAATAATTGCCGGGAGATCGATCATTGCTATGCAAGAAGATTCGAAGAAGAAAAAGAAAAAAGTTTTACGTTTTTCTTTTATTTTAGTGTGCCTTGCACTTGTTCGACAGAGTCCAGGCTGATTATTTAGATGTTGAAGATTCGAAGTAGTATTAATGTGCATATTCTATAATATTAGTATAATTTATTAAATGTGTACACTGATATAATGCAGGCTAGACCACTCCAGGTAAAATTGTAGTAATTTATAACAAACGAAATCATAATTTCATGATGTAAATTTACAGTGCAGATTTATTGTACGAATGTATACACAAATTCATAGCGTAAATAGTTCGTTTGGCTAATGTTTAGCAGAAGAGGTCCAGCAATTGTTTCAAAAAAATGTTACAATTTCGGTAATTTCTGTTCACATTAGGTTAGTTTAGGAGAGTTTGGGTTAGGTTAGGTTAGGTTAGTTTATGTTAGATTACATTATTGTAATATATTAGTGTAGAGTCCAGCATAATTTTCCAAAAAATAATAGAATTTCCCTTAATTCTACTTATATTACGTTAGGTTAGTTTGGGTTAGGTTAGATTTGGTTACGTTACGTAAGGTCTAAGTACTTGTATCATTCATTCCTCCTGTCAAATTTGTAGTTTTAACGTGCTTCTGGACCCCGCCTGCTAAACATAACCCGTTCGTTTTCAGTTAATCGAGTTCTTACATCTTTAATAATCATTTTTGGGGCGTAGACTTCCATTCCGTTGTGCAGATTGCTATAGGACAGAAGGCAGGACCTCGGTATATGTACGCGAGAAGAACTCTTGTGCAAATTATAGTAAACTACTTGTGCCAGTTGGCGGAAAAAAGCATGAATGCTAACTTACTGAGTCAGAGCAGAAGCACAGCAGGGCACCCCGAATAGTGTTGAGAGGATACGTCCTTAGGGAACAGGCGTGTCAAGGACGGTAGGTATATAGATAAGCGAGGACGGGTCAAAACACACTATATTTCATAAAAAAAAAAAAAAAAAAACACCTTTTATGTTGGATTACGTATTTATAAGTTACTAAAACCGTTATATATAATATACAGTCATGTTTTCATTACTTGCACATTTGTGTTCTGCTTGCGCCAAGTGAACTTCGTTGTGGACAAAGAGAACTTTGTGTGTGTCGGTTTCCTCGGGGTTCTCTCGTTTTCTCCCCCTTTCGTCATTCCACTATTTTGTTCATTTCTCATCATCATCGTCTTCTTTAGCCTACCTACATCATCGTGGGACATAAAATTCAAAGATTTCATTTTCATTTGTGTTCCAAAGTAACATAACTCATTATTAATTTAAATATTACCGTGCAGGTTTACTTGTGGCACACCACTCGAGGTAATTGGAGAAAAATTATAATACTTTCACTGATTTCCTTCTTACTGTCTCCTGAATGATTTGCGCTGGGCGACATGAAAATATCTCATTTGACATATATAAAATTCAAAGGGGCCACCAGAAGAAATTATTAAAAAGCCCAAGTCTTTTACGATTTGCTTATATATACGGCCTCCGAATGTATAGCTTAAAAACTACAGTGCAAAGAACACAAACAGGGAAGGAATTAGGGGAGGTGCAAAATGCACGTGCACCTTCTCCATTCGTTGTAAAAATTTCTGCTGTCGTGTTTCCGTTTGGGCTTAAAACAAAGAAAAGTTTTGCAAAATTGATAGTTCAAGTAAATTTTCTAAAAGTTGAAAGAAAAGGATTCAATGAGAGCAGACATTTAGCATTTTCAGAGCATTGCCTTATTCACACCACAGATACCTAAAGGCATTGTAAGAATTCCAATTCAGTTCAAATGTACTGGTAGTTATTGGTTCACTCCACCTCGCAAAATCCTGAATCCGACCCTGAACATAAACCAACCTAAGCTACGTGGGCACTAAATCCATGAATGCTGTCAAACGGAGTCAGAACAGAGCGAAGCGGGGAGCCCATGCAGAGATTGGTTTTCTTTAAATATGTCTTTTAATGCAAATTATTGAAGTTTACATGTAATCTTCCAAAATGTGACGTACCAAAACTAAACCAGCATCAATGTTCTAAATATATGATTCTGGGATCCTTATTTGGTTGCGTGTCGTTAGTTAGCATACTGACTTCAGAGGCTTTTTTTTTTTTTTTTTTACTGCACTTTCTAGTCTTTTAAATAATTATTACGTTAATTGTTGTAAATTTTTCTTCTCCAAATTGTACAAATATTTGGGTCCGTACAGTAATTCTGTACTAAATTTAGTAATAAATTTGTTTAACGCGCACTTACGAGGGTTAAGTCGGGAAGATTTACCCCAGCTGTTCCCATAATTTGTTGTAATTCTGATGTTCGTCATATTAGTCTGTTATAACCTGAGATGACCCCCGGTTTATTAATTTTTTTTGTAACATTAGATTAAGATCACAGATCATTACATATTTCAAATCAGCTAAAGTTCTCATGACACGCCATGATTGGAGGAACTTAAAGCTCTTTTAAACATTATTTTTCTAATTATTTACTGTTATGTTAAAGTACCTTACTCACAATTACTCCTGTTCTATTTTCCGCTTTCTTTATTCGTCAGTAACTACTTATGCGTCCAAATTGTATAACTGCTCGAAATTAGTAACCTTCAACTGTACAGTGTTGGTCTGTTGGAAATTGTCCTATTCAGAATGTTTCAATAGAATTACAAATTTGTTTCCTTACCTTATTACTGTGGGGTAGAATATAATTTGGCATAATAAAAAAGAACCAACTTAAAAGAAATGTGCTGAAAAATGCGTAGGTTGGCCACTAAATGCAGGAATGCTATATAACCGAGTCAGAGCACAAGAGCAGCAGGAGGACCCACGCGAAAGGTGCGTGGGAAAAATTCATCTGGTATAAAAACATATGCCTTGTGTGTGTCACAGCTTTGCGGCATTCACATAGCACTTCACTTCATCATGTCTTCCTTATGAAGTACACCTTCCATTTCGTATTTCTACCTTATTATACACTTAAGAGGTAAGATTGCGATATTTTTTGATTACTTATACAATTGTGAAACCAATTCACGTTTTTTTTCCGTGATTTTATAAATTTTCGTGGCTCCCTTCCCCCTACTAAAATAGGATAGCACCAAGTTCCGAAGGGGCGATACGTTGTGCGGCACTATCGAGTGTTGCTAGCATCAATCGGCACCTTTCCCCTACTGACACTTTCTAGATTAGTTACTAAGACAGTACGTTTGAAACACTGACACATTATTCTCTAGTGACAGTCTACTAATATTAGTCCAAGATTGAACTTCCATTTTTCTCCGTACGTTGATTTCCTTTATTACCTTTTTCGTTTGTCTAATGCTTAAATTCCATCAATTTCCCGTAAATTTTGTAATTTTGGGGTACCATGTGCGCAACTTAACGTTTCAAATCAACATGTGAGTAAAATATTACAATATCTTAATTGTTATGCAGTGTTGCAAACTAAGGACGCAACCGTATCCCAACATCGAATAAGGACCATGTTTTGGAGAGTTCTAAAGTAGCAATAACACAAGTGAGACGAACGGGGCAATGCAAATACAAAGTGCCTTAATGTCAAATACTACGACTATCGAGGAGGTAGTAACAAAGTTAAAAGGAATTGAAAAGTTTACCTTTTTTCAAGTGGCTTTATTTCGAAATAGTGTCTAAATAAGTATCACATTGAGTTTCACATAATTGCTTTTTAATAGACATAAAGATCATAATACTGTTTACTGCAATTTGAAATCTCGAACCATTTGGAAGATACGAAAAAAAGTGTTAAAATTTGATATATTCCTTAGAGCGGTGTATTTGTGAGAACTTTCTAAAACAATACTTTCTGATAGATCTAGGCTAATTACAATAAATTCTGGGAATTATGTAATTTTGAGCAGTGTTGCAAACTTTAACAGTTTTTAGCATGTGTCGAAACCAGTTTGAGATATCGAGTTGCCGTACATTACGTTGTGATCTTCACTACTATTAAAAATCATTTATTCAATTGCACACCTCTGATTAAAATCACAAAGAAGGGAGTTGCTACTCTCTTTTAATTTCAGAGGGACGGAACGGAACTTTAAATCCTCATGTAAGATGCATCGAACGATTCTAGAAGTCATATTTAGACGAACGAACTTTAATTTTTATCATTTCCCTTTAATTACAACACGTATACTAAGGGAGAAGGAGGGGAAAATGTATATCAAAATAGAGTATCTCATAAGTTCTCATGTTATAGATATGGAACTTAAAGTATTAACTTTAAATCCTTTTAATACTTTGCGTAAATCTGTTCTTCTCGTGCAAAGAACCGATATTTCAACTAGTCTTTCTATATTGTCTTCTTTTCAAGGGTATACATTAGAAAGGTTTTTTTTATTTATTTATTTATTTATTTATTTATTTTTTTTTTTTTTTTTTTTAGTTAGGAAATATGTATGCTCAAAAGTACTACATTTCATAGTCGTGATGTATTTTGTAATTTATAATAACTTTCTTGTTGCATTGGAATAAAACTTTCTTTCAGGTGACTGACAAATTTATATATCAGTGAAAAAATTATTTGTACCTAAGTGTCTTCTTTGTTCTAATGATAGCAAAGGGAACCTTTTCCTCGCAGTTTGGCGTTTATTAGTTTTGTATATATTGTTTATTGCTTTAGTTTTCCACTTTACGTTTTTTATTTTTGTCTTTTCTTTTCTTTCTTTCCTTTATTTATTTATTTTGTTGATGGTATAGATTTCAATCCTTTTTTCTAAATAACATTGCCAGGTAGTTAATTTTCTTGCTCGTTAGAATATTATCACTGCAAATATATTACATGCAAAATTACAGATAAACCGATGATTGTGAAAAAGAAGTGTCACTTATGAGTAAAAACTATAAATGAAGAAATTAAAGTATTATTTAATATATATTGTTCTACATATTAATAAAATGTAGGAATAGATTTACAGTGGCAACTAAATTTTCTCCCATTACGGTCCATATGTGGTCGACCAGATGGATTTTAGTTATTTTATGTTTGTTAGCACTTTAACTTCAATCGTCTTTGTTTCTGGAAACAATTTGAGTTTAAAATAAGCTTTTTCTTTAAAAAATAAAGTATAAAACAGTGAACATAGTTCGTAGTTATTATATCATTATAATTTAATACACTAATAGATGAAAGATAACTATGAAATTAATACATTTATACTCCAATACATTATACATTCATTACCATACACTTAATTCCTCCTCCTAAGAAAAAGCCACATCCCAGCAGCAATCATCCTAATCTGGGAATCTCTGGAAGCCAGAAGGGACGTGCGTCCCAGCTCTGTCTATATAAGCAATCGTAAGTAGCTCTTATACCGTAATCGTCGATTTTAAAAATATACTTAAATGGATTTACTTCGGAAGTCAGAAAATTTACATCAGTTTTTGGTATTTCAACGTAACAGCAACGACGACATCAATTGGATTTCCGAGCGGTTGACAATAAGCAATACATGGTGCTTACTTTGGCTTGATCTCCAAATCTAAACTTATTATTATCTGCAATTGAATCTGTAGAATACAATTTCACACTTCAAAGCCAATAATCAGGTACTTTTATAACATTTTAGACATTGGTATTTCAATTTCGATGTATTCAGTTTGCTCTACAATTTTGGTAAAGAAGAGAAATTACGAAAATATTAATATTTTAGTTGACAAATTTGTCTAGATATAAAGTTTTCTGTAAAGTATACGTTCATTTGATGATTATATGGTAAAGAAAAGTGAAAACATAAATAAATAAGCAGCAAAAACATTAAAGAGTTTACCAACAAGAAATTCATAAAACAAATACATTTTTGGTGCAGATCTAGAATAACATAGCAGCAATTATAATAAACTTGACAGAACATATATGAATAAAACTAAATAAAACTGAAATATAAAGATACGATAAAATCTGGTCGTTACATAATTTTTATTTTTCAACATTCTCATCGCCTTTCAGAATTACAACTAATCTGGGTTCAAACTTTGTACAAATAACTTGGATAGATATGGATAAACTTCGCTAGATAAAATCCGTTTTCTTAGAGGGACAATGACAAAGACATCAAGCAACACCACAAAACCATTTATATTTTATTCTGTTTATTAATAAAATAATAGTAATGTATAATCGAAACCAAATAAGTTTTCTTTTTTTTCTTTTTCTTTTCTTTTCTTTTTTTTTTTTTTATAAATAACAAATGCAAGTTACTTTGCGAAGTATTTTGCTTTTAAGTAAATCATTAAAATTGAAGAAATTCATTTCTTCCTAAATTTGAACATTATATTACAGCTGCTTTAGATAATATTAATACACAATAAAAGTAAGACTATTCATGGCTTTGGATTAATTGTTTTAACAAAAGATATATATGTCTGTATTTTCATTAATTTCGATCGTGTCTGAAGAAGGATATGCTAGATATCCGAAACAGTAACAAATTATAATTTAAAATAAAGTAAAGTATTAAGCTTTGGTCAGTGTCTCTTTTGTTAAAACAATAAAAGTCCAAATTTTATTCACCGCTTCCACTCAACTTACTTTCTCCCAACGTAAATGAGACGCTATAGTTCATATTGGCAGTAAATGTTTTAGACCTCGATGCAGCTAGTTATTCTTTGAAGTACATTTAACGTTCCGCACCTTGGATGCTTGTCATGGTGCCGTAATAAAGAACGTGAGTTTAAAATTCTTGAAATTGGGGATGGAAAACATTTTGTACATCGATCAAAAAGCATACCATTTTACGCAGACGAACTTGAATTTAATTCGGTAAATAAAATTTACGAGGACTTCATTGGTTTTAAGTCAATTTAAAACTCGTATTTACGTTTTAGAGGGGACAATAAATAATATACGGCGGGCACAGCGCGCTCTAGTCCCTCCCTGGCTACAGGCCTGAACACCACTAATTTGAATCTCTTGAATATTTCTCAAAGTTCAAAATTTAAGATATAGCCTACTTCCTGTATTTAATATATGTACTTGAGGTAGGCAATAATGCTTTGCCGAAACGTTCACAATTAGATAGTTTTGGGTGCTTTTGGGGTAAGTACCTCTGAATGAAAATTGAAATCTTACTCTAAAGTTGGACATCTTATCCTTGTTTTCATTTATTTATTTTTTATAATTTTCTCGTCCTTCCTCATTCCACTATTTTGTCATCAAGCACTTGCTTGTATCGTCTATCTCATTATATCTGCGTGCAGCTATCCCATAAATTTTGATTTCCTTCATTTGTGCCCTTCCATGTAATTAAAGATAAGTGAATAAGAGAAATCGTATCGAGGTCATTCCGTTGGCGGTCGAAGTCAGCGAAAATAGGTTGAGCAAGTATAGCTCTAAAGAATGTAATGAGGTCCTGATAAAATTTATATGAAACAGTGAGAAAGTACACTCTATGAAACTGAACAAGGATATTCAAAATCGGTATACCTATGTTGAAGATGTCAAATATAGAAGTAGGAGGTGGAGAAAATAGAACAGGTGACTAGTTTTCGATACCTGGATAGTATTATTAGTAATGATATGAAATGTGAACGTGAAATAAAAGCAAAGATAGGAATGGAGAAAGAAGCCTTCAGGAAGAAGAAAATACTGTTTTGTGGAATCTTGAATAAATAATTGAGAAAAAGACTCATAAAATGTTTCGTATAGAGTATTGTACTGTATGGGTCAAAAACATGGACACTACGCAAAAATGAAGAAAAACGACTGGAAATTTTCGAAATGCGGGTGTGGAGAAGGATGGAGCGAATTAGCTGGGTCGAGCGGAAAACGAATGAGATGGTGTTAGAAATGGTAGGGGAGAAAAGAACAACTTTAGATATTATTAAGAAGAAGAAGAGAAACTGGTTGTGACATTCGCTAAGAAGGAACTGTATCACGAGGGACGTGCTAGAGGGAATGGTGGCAGGAAAGAGGGGAGGGGGCGAAGGAGATTACAATTAATGGTCGATATTAAAGCTGAAAAATAGTACGTAAAGACGAAGAGGTTAGCAGAAGACTGTGGAGCATGGAAGCTTCTCAGTTGCAGCAAGTGACCTGCCAATAATAGCAGAATACCTATGTTGGTGATGATGGTGAAGTTATTCGTGAACATGCATACAATGAAGTACGGTAGTTACGATGTTAACACTGTTAGCTGTTGAGGAGTTTCAGGTCTAGCTCCAAAAGCTATCGTTAGATTCTCATGAAATTTACTTGAACCCGCCGGGAAGTATATTCTTTCAAACAAAAGAAGAATCATTAAAAAAAGCACATTATGTCAAAGTTAAGTGTGAAAATATACGTGTTGAAGTCTGTTAATTAGAATTTTCACACTATATCCGTCTACGTTTTCCATGGTCTGGCTCTATTTATGAAATTTATATGGGACCATCGACGAAGTATAATCTTTCAAATAATAATAAAAATAAAAAAAAGACCAATCGAAATTCGTGTAGCAATATCGAAGTTATGCGTGTACATGTTTACATCATCATATACAGGTCGAGGTTGAGAACTACTCCTTTTTTAGCATTCGGTTAAAAAGTAGATACTCGCCTTTGTATCGAGACGAAAATCTAGTTTTTATATAATTTCGGTTCCCGCTGAAATCATCTTTAGTAACAATCCTCTTAGCAGTACTTGCTTACTGACATAATCATGTTCTATTGAGATTTTTCTGAAAGATTCCATTAGTAGATATACAGTAATTCTTGTTTATTCAAAGTGCGTAGAATATGAATATGATAAAGGAGTGTTAATTTTTGCATGCTTAAGACAAGCCAGTGCAGTAGAAAAAGTGTTGAATGTATCATTACTACTAACAAATATAAGTACTCTTTATTTTCTCAAGTTTGTCGCCCTGTAGTACATTTTTACTGATCTGGGAAGTTTTAAGTAGTTTCAAAAAAAAAAAAAAATTATAATTTCGTCGCCAGCTTATCAACATGACAATAATTACTTATGGATAGGTTAGTTTAGTTTCTTTCAGTTACTTAATATATAGGTTTGGCCCGGTGGAGCTTGTCGGAACTTAACCCCGAAATTCAGTGGTTTTGTAAAATTTTAGTTAATTAAGAGTGCAACTTTTGTTGATCTTATCGAGGTAATCGTATACAGAATGTCTATTGGTCACAAAAGTCACGAAATCAGAAAAGGGACATGAAAATCAAGAGAAAGTCACGAAATTTAGCTTTTGGGTCACGATTTTTTATTTGTGCAAATATAGGTAGAGACTGGAAAATTTTGTTCTATAAAATGTCAAAATCGTCTGTGGTTGGCTTTAGATGCTACCAAATCGCAAGAAAAGCACGTTTCTATCACACGCATGAAAATTCAACCTAATTCGCAGCGAAATTCGCTCTTGAAATTGTCCTTCAGCTTGCGTCATTGAGCAGTGGCGATGCACATCGCATCGCCGACACCACCAACGCTTCTAACCAGTTTATTCAACTGTGAGAAAACACCAAGTTTTTATCGCTCCAGGGTACAGCCTTTGAAAGTAGAGATAAGATAAAGATAAGGGCTAAAGAATATAGGTACTGTTATTAGTTTTTGAATGTTATGAAATTTTATGATTTGGTAAAGAAAAAGTTACGAAAAGGTCAAGAAATTTGATTTTGGAGTTTTAGTAGACACCCTGGTATATTTTCATTCCTTCGAAGAAAAGTTTTTGTTTATACATCTATACCATAACAATCGATGCCAGGAGGTGTAATCGGGAGAAACAGTCGGTGCTTCAAAAAATGCCACTTAAGAAGATAGGAGTTACCCGTTGAAAATTTTGATCAATTATTAAATGATAGATAAACACCAAGGTTAGTCCAAGATAATGCTTGTTTTGTTTTTTCAGCATGCTCGTCATATAGCCGCCAGGCTAAGGCTTCTTGAGAAAGACATAGGCGCACGAATGCCAGAAGCATATAAGAAGTTTTGGAAAGAATGGCAATGTCAGGAACCAACTCCTGTTCATTGGAGGCCTGTTCCTCACAAATGGGAAAGGAATCCAGACACTGGAGAAGTGTAAGTTAAAAAAAAACCCTAATTCAGCTAGTGTAAATATTGTAATTAACATAAGTCAAGCTTGTTATGTGCTGAAAGTATATATCAAGAGAAGTAACAATCACTGCGTATTAATTAGTGCTAACAAATTTTACCACTTCAACTTCAAAATCAAGGGTTGGCACTTTATTCCCTGTCGATGTGAATTTGTAGTGGATAAGTGCTTATAGAATCATGCATTTTCTCGTACCTTCCCACTAACTATTTCATTAACGTTCTCATGTTATTTGTCGTTCCCTTTTGCTTATAATGAATAACCATAATGAAGTAAACTAAAAATTTAATTTCAAATTGTTATTTATATCTGTAATTTCATAATTTGTTACTAGTAATTGGTATCTGAAACGCTTGGAGTATTTTATATTATGTGACTTCCTACAGGATTCAAATTTCTTTTATGGTTTTCCTATGCCTTAATTTTATATATATATATATATATATATATATATATATATATATATATATATATATATATATATATATATATATATTCATTTACAAACGCAGTGTTTGCAGTGGGTAGCTTGAAACTTCACTCACTCGTTCCACACTGATATTAAATTCGAATATTAGGGATGGTGTGAAGTCAAAAAATATGCGTCATACTACATCAAAATCTATTTATTTAAGAAAGTCAATTTGAAACATTTTTGAAATCGGGTTAGGGGCGGAATGATTTAGTCATCCTACATATAAGAGCCAAATTCATCGTTCATCCTAACTGATTTTAATTACAGACACTTGAAGACTGTGGAAAAAGTCCCAAAGAAAATATACTTAATATTCTGTCAAAATGGAATAATGATTACAAAAGGTATTGTGGAACTTTAAAAAAAAGCGGAGGGAAATAATATACTTATTTATTGTTTTAACTTTATCCAAAGGAGATGACTCAGAAACCTCAAAGCAAATATACTGCATATTGCTTGAAACTCAAACTTTCTTTTTTTTTTTTTTTTTAACGAAATTATTTTGGAACACTTTTTTTTTTTTTTTTTTTTTTTTTTTTTTTTAATTGGAGAGGTTGAGAAATAAATCCACCTTTCGTTCTTGGCAGATTTTAACCGAAAGCTGTGGGGATAATGGCAATCCACGAGATAAAAAGTGTTGAAATCGAATATTTTTTTTTATGTAGATTATCCTGCAAAATTATTTTCTTTGTTATGTTCAGACTTCTAACATATGGTTGATTTTAACCTGATAGTCTTTACGGATTGCAACAATAAACAATAGAAATGTATGGGAAGATTGAATGTATCTACATATCTAGATTCATAAAAATCGGATTAGTCTTACGGAAGTTACTGTGGAATAGACTGACTAACTGATAGACACAAATTAATATTATTATTATTATTATTATTATTATTATTATTATTATTATTATCATTATTGTAAAAAGCAACAAAAATGATTTTCCAACTTTTAAGATAAATTTTGATATTCTTGTTTGTTGTAGAAAGCCAGTGCAAAATATTCCAATCCCGGTTTTATATCCTGAAGAACATTCATATGGAATTTGGGGAGGAGAAGGCATAGTAAAGGGATTCCAGAAACGCCATCCGCTTCGTCGTCGCGTTCCGCATTTTTGGTTTCCTCATTTAATGAGAGAAGTCGTCTACAGTGAAATTCTCGACAAACACATTTCAGTGGTGGTAACCCAGCGAACGATGCGGCTTATTCACGAAAATTATGGCTTTGACTATTACTTACTAAAGGTAAGATGCTTATTATTTATTATATGTGTAAATCAAAGAAAAATTAACTTGTTTATTTCAGTTAAGTTCTTTATTTAGAACATATTACATATATGATATTTGAATAAAGATGGCGACATAAGTCGTTGTATAACATTTGCATAAAACAAAAGCCAAGGATTGTTGGTATTATTATTTAATGTTATTATTTTAGAATTGGCAGAGGAAACCGATAATGTCGGGAAAGCACATTGTAAACATAAATATGAAGACGTAGATGAACTTTAAAGAAACAGAATACAAATATTAACAAACATGTAGAGAGGTGAAATCCATGGAAATAGGAAGAAACCAGAAAAAAAAAAAAAAACTATGACATTAGAAAAATTGAAAAAACTAGAGGCGATCGAAGTGAAATTCTTAAATGTTGGGAATGATGCACTGAGGTATTGTATTGTCACGGACTACTAAACTAACTAACTCTATGGCCTATGGAACCCGGAAGTTCAATGCCGCGTTCACAAAAGCTCTCCACTCACTTCTATCCTTAGCTAACTCCATCCAGTTTCTACTTTGTATTCCAATCTCTGCGAGATCCATCTTAATATTATCCTCCCATCTGCGCCTAGGTCTTCCTAATGATCGTTTTCCGATTGGTGTTCCAGTCAAGACTTTGAAAGTGTTTCTACTTTCTTCCATTCTAGCTACCTGACCCGCCCACCTAAGCCTCCTAGACTTGACGACCCTAACAATGTTGGGTAAACCATATGAATTATGTAGTTTCTCGTCATGAAGTTTCCGCCATTCCCCATTTCCGTTCCTCTTGGGTCCGAATATTCTTCTCAGGATCTTGTTCTCAAATACTTTCAGTCTATGTTCTTCCCTCAGAGTAAGTGACCATGTTTCGCAGCCATACAAAACAACAGGCATGATTATCGTTTTGTATATTTTAAGCTTCAAATTCCTCGACAGAATTCGCGACGACAAGAGATTTTGAACCGAATAGTAACACGAATTCCCTGCTTTTAGTCGACATTTAATTTCTTCGTGAATATGATTTTCCTCTTAATATTGATCCTAGATATTTGAAACTATCCACTTTATCAAAAGTATTATTTAATATTTTAACGCATCCATAATTTGCTGTATTCCGGTCCCGACGCACTTCCATGTATTTAGTTTTCTCTGCATTTACTTCTAAATCCATGTCCCTGCAAGCGTTTAATAAGATCTCTGCATTTCTTTCTATTGTTCTCCTATCATCACTTATTAAATTTACATCATCAGCATATGCCATAACCTGGTGAATACCGTTCAACTGTAGGCCCTGATTGCTATCTCTTTGATTTTCCTTGTAGTATATTCCAGAACAAAGTTAAATAATAATGGCGACAACGCATCTCCTTGTTTCAGACCATTTTCGACGTGAAAGCTCGTGGACAAAAATTTTCCTACCCGGACTTTACTTTGGGATTCATTTAAACATATCTTAATTAATCTAATTAGCTTTCTCGGTATTCCAAGTTCTGTAAAAACGTTGTATAACGTTTCTCTCTTAACCGAGTCGTACGCCTTTCTAAAATCAATAAATAGTTGATGTACCGGGGTATTGTATTCCCACTTTTTTTCGAGTATTTGGCGAATGGTAAATATTTGGTCGATAGTTGATCCATTTCGTCTAAATCCGCACTGATAATCTCCAATAATTTCATCTGCGTATGGGGTGAGTCTTGCTAATAGAATATTTGAAAGGATTTTATAGGATGTTGACAGAAGAGAAATGCCTCGATAATTATTACAGTCAGTTTTGTCGCCTTTCTTGTGAATTGGAACAGTAATTGATTCTTTTCACTCTTGTGGCAATTCTTCCTTATTCCAGATAAGGAGAATGAGTTTGTGTATCTTGTTACACAATTTTTCGCCTCCAGCTAAAATTAACTCAGCCGGAATTTCATCTACACTTGGATATTTGTGTTTCTTTAATTTCTTTATAGCGGTTTCTACTTCTATTCGGTTGGGTTCTGGAATATACGGTTCTGCGGTGTGTATCTCTATTCTCCACGCACACTAGTTTTTGGTTGCGTGTTAAGTAAATTGTCAAAGAAATCTTTCCATCTATTTAAGATGCTATCCGTATCAGTGAGAACTGTACCGTCAGATTTCTTTAATATATAAGCACGAGGTTAATAGCCGTTCTTAAATTCGTTGATTCCCTTATACATGTCCCGAATGTTTTTATTTTTACTATTATCTTCAAGTTCCTTAATTTTAGCTTTCAGAAAATCGCATTTCTTTGTTCTAAAAGTTTTGGAAGTTTCCCGCCTGATATCTGCGAAATTTTGTGTAGTTATTTCATTCGGATTTTGTAGCCAGCGTAATTTTGCATGTTTTCTCTTCTCTGCTAGTTTTATGCATTCCTGGTCGAACCATGGTTTGTTCCTACGTATTTCCGCGTGTCCCAATTTTTCTTTTGCTGAAATTTTAATGCTATCTCTAATTTCAATCCAGGTATCCTCAACACTAGTGCACTCCGAATCTTCTAAAGCCGAGAATCTATTCGAAACTTCAATCTGGTATTTCTCTCTTATCTGGCTTTCTTCTAATTTCTTTAAATTGAATCTCTCCGTTTTCGGACAATGAATATTACCATTATTCAAAGATAACCTCTCTCGTATTATCGCTGCTACCAGGTAGTGGTCAGTGTCACAATCAGCCCCTCTAAACGACTGGACATCAATTATGCTAGATTGCCTTCTTCTATCTACTAAAACGTGATCAATTTGATTATGTGTTTTCCCGTCTGGTGATGTCCAAGTGTATTTATGAATGTCGCGATGTGGAAATTTTGTATTCTTCACGATTAGGTTTTTGGATGTTGCATAGTTCACGAGTCTAACACCGTTGTCATTACTTTCCTTTTGCAGACTTTCGTTCCCTATAATCGGTTTGAAAATATCCTCTCGTCCTACCTTCGCATTGAAATCCCCTAGTAGAATTTTCATATGGTATCGCGGGAGTTGGTCAAATATCTGTTCCACTTCTTCGTAAAAACTGTCTTTTATATCGTCATCCTTATCTTCAGTTGGGGCATGTACATTTAAAACAATAATATCACACCACCGTCCCTTAAGAGTAATAAAAGAAAGTCTGTCAGTAATAAATTCAACCCGTTAACCAAACGGGTTGTCACGGACTACGTCAAACTTATTTATTAAACTTTTGCCCATGATTGTACTTTTAATTCAAAACTCAATTATTATTAACTTTAGAAGACTTTTTCTGTAAAAAATGCTTTGTAATTCAGTCTTTGAATTTGTTTCCACGTACCAGTCATCTACCTGACACATGCATTGACAAACATGACAGAAGTGTATTCCTGTAGGTACACGTAATTATAATTTCACCACGAATACGGTAGGTGCATGACCTCAGCATTAGTCGAAAAACAAAACAACTTGTATTCCCTAAGTCGTGGTAATTGATACTCTGAACTCAGAAAGAAGAGGAGTCCGTATCCAACAGTGGTTCTGACCTGAGCATTAGAAGTGTATTATCTATAGGACTTCTATTAGGCCAACATCTATAAGTCTAAGGTATGTACTTATTTCATATTTCTCAATGCCAAGTCATGATACGGTACGTGGAACATTTCAACAGACACAAATAAACATAAATTACACTCATTAAAATAATTCTCCGAAACTGGTTTCTTTTTATTTCATCGTAAACAAAATGTTCATGAACATTGGTGTATGAATTAAACTAACTAACACTATGGCCTATGGAACACGAAAGTTCAATGCCGCGCTCACAAAAGCTCTCCATTGACTTCTATCCTTAGCCAACTGGATCCTATTTCTGCGAGATCCATCTTAATATTGTCCTTCCATCTGCGTCTATGTCTTCCTAATGGTCGTTTTTCGATTGGTCTTTAAGACTGAAAGCGTTCTTACATTCTTCCATCCTGGATCCATGACCTGCCCACCTAAGCCCCCTAGACCTGATGATCTTAACAATGTTTGGTAAACTGTATAAATTATGTAGTTCCTCGTTATGAAGTTTCCGCTATTTCCCATTGCCGTTCCTCGTAGGTCCGAATATTCGTCTCAGGATCTTATTCTCAAATATGAATTACTGATGCCTATATTTCTAAGAAAAGTTGATTATTGCTATGATTACGATACCTCTCGCATACGTACCATTCTATGTTAATCATAGATAACGCATAGCATAACCGCAGTATGAAAGTAAGAATTGGTCTTATGGGCTAGGTATTGAAGAGCAAAAGTAAGTGATGATAACAGAGGATTTTTCATACTTAGAGATGAGTTTGACAACCCTGGCAGGGAGGTGTAGTCCTTTAAGAGCGAAATAGTATGGTGGGGAATGGGGTATACGGTGAGTGTTGATCTTCCATAGTGGTCTGTGCACCCGCCAACTCAAGCAGATTCAAGGCTCTATCGTGACTTGTAACTCACAGTACTGTCTACTGTTCATTATTTCGGTGTTACATAAGGATACAAAACATGAAATTTCGAAAAGTCAATTCGCAAGTTTGAAAAAGAGTTTAGCTAGATTATGAATAGAAAAGCAACCTGTGTAATTATTATGTCGGTTGGTGAGTTGAGTTAATGCAAACTATTATATATAAAAGTGGCTTATTCATCAACGCCCAGGTCATACTACCGTTACTAGAAACATGAAATTTGAACAGAATAATCTCCTTATCACAAAAGCAAGAAAATGAAATAAATATATATATTCTAAGCTAGAGTATAAAAAGGTTCTTTTTTTTTTAAAAAAAAAAATCCCGATTCTTTATTCAGCAACTGCTCAGTGTAAGGATTGGGTCCAGTTGGAAGTGAGAAATTCGATATATAAATTCTTAATTAAAAATTAGCGAAGACATGTCTCAGCGCTTTCAAAAATTCCACTTTGAAAGGAAAACTTTTGTACTATATTGTAAAATTCTGTCTTTTAGGGTAGAGCTAAAATATGGTACACAGGAGTTTGGATTTTCCCATCAACTTTTTATTATAAAAGTTCCTTCTTGTATACAATAGTAATAAATATTACAGATAAAATAAAGTTTCTCTAAATATCTTAGTGGTTTGCTGGTGATCCCAATGACCATGCGCCTTAGGACGATAGGAACCAAGGCTCTTGCGGCCAAAGTGTAGGTAGGTGCCTCTCAATGACCAAGCGTCTTAGAGAGTGGTAGATGCTCAATCGGTGGATTAATGAACTTATGCGGTGTTCCGACTCCTTTTGTCCAGAAATGTTGCTGACTATTGAATTTTTTGTCACTTGGCGATTGTTGGCGATGGTTGACGATGTCGTCTTCGTTGGTGTCGTCTAAAGTGTGTTTACAGCCAGCACATGGTTGGGAGCACATGTGGAACCTTGCAATATTCAAGTTTCTGGTTTTGTATTAAATATTGAGAGAAAGAGTTGCTAAAAGGATCATCAGGGAATGAAAAAATTAATACAAAAAAGAAGCGAAATTTCATATCTATGCAACAAAAAATCTATTTGGAATACTGAACAGGGTTACATGGAATACCGGACAAATGAGAAAGTTAAGAAACAGTTTGCATTTTATAAAAGAAAGAGGTACTAGAGATGTGCAGTTGGCTTGCTATGAGAATCGATGTAAGGTGTTCAAACAAAGAGATGGAGGTGTTTTGTTGATTTAGAGAAGACTTTCGACAGCTAAACTGGGAAATTCTGATAAGAATTCTGAAGATATTTGGGATGGAATGAAAAATTGGGGGACCTATAAGGAACTGTTTATGAACCAAGGAATAAGAGTTAGAATAGAAGAAGAGATAAGAGAGGATGTATTTTTTTTTCTACTGTACGTAGGTTGACAGATCGTAGATGAAGAAGGGAAAAGTAAAAACCAAATAAAAGTGAATAGTAAATGCAATTTTTAATTTAACATGCGTAAGCTGTGGTCTTGCTTCTTAATCAGGGTTCAAACCCTAATTGGCGGTTCTCACTGAGTTTTATTTTAGTTTCACCAGACAAATACTGAGATGGCCTCGCCGACACTTTTTTGTTGTTCTTATTCTTCGTTAATAAATCCAGTGCAAATTGGCTTTGCAGACTGAATCTGGAAGTTCATTAAATAAATTTTCTGTACATAATAAAATGTATGTAAGTTTGGCTCTACAGAAAGCGGTTAACGTATTCAAATGGACTTTTATGAAGTAATAAATAGAATTTGTTATACTTATTATTATTTCTCCTCTTTACAGACCCCTGCTTACGATCTGAAGTCTACATTAGCCTTGAAGTTGAAGAGGAAGCTGCTGGAAGCATTGCATAAAAAAGAGATGTATCCAAATGATCCAGAGAAACGGGAGGAAATTTATAACAAATACAAGCAATACCTGATACCTGTAAGTATTATTTTCCCACATCTGTTTGTCACTTAATTAAGAAGAAAAATTTCATTTCTCTAGCTTTCTATGGAGTGAATTTCTGAAATATATTATGGATAAGAATCTGAACCCTTATAGAAAGACTGTGTTCATACATCTGTCTATTAAAAGGTAAAAGGTAGCGAGAAATTATTTGCTGATGTGGATTCGACTTTGCAAAAATGGATTCGATCTCAGTCCTTATTCCTCTGTTTTAAAAGAAATCGGCAGATATTATAATTTCAGGTTTCATTGTTGTTCACCATAAAGCGAAAACAACGAAACATTTCGAGAAATGGGCTCTTGATGAAAATTTATTGTTCCAAAGAATCCTTGCTGGCATTTGTGTATTGTAATTGAATCAGTCATTGCGAAAAGGCCATATGTTCATCCCCACCACATTTTCATTTTAGTGCAAAGTCGAGACGTACACGAAGAAACGCGTATCCCCTGTGAAACGACGAATTGTATGGTCACATTATGTTACATATCCTACACTATTGCCTCAATATCATCGATGCCATTGTACACGTCGAGTTTGCAATATAAAGTTTTTTTTTTTCCTCCTTAACAATTTACTTTGGTGGATATATGACCTTTTCGAAATGACTGATTCAATTGAATGTGGCAAAATTTTAAATGCCATTTTCACCTAAATCTCTTCAGTAACACTGGAAGTTATAGAAAGTAACTACAATTTCCACTTTTAATATTGATCCTCAAACAGTAAAAATGATAAGAGATAGAGTGAAATTAGTTTGCATTGCAGTATAGCTTTAGTGATACAAGAATTTGTTCCATCTCAGTTCTAATTCTTCTGTTGAAACCACTTCCGGTTTCAATATTATTTGCCTTAGAGCAAAAACGGTAATAGATAGCGAAAAAGGGGTTTTTAATATGAATTTAGTATCCCAAGAATATGTTTAATATTGACTCTAAATCCTCTATTAAAACAAAATAGTAGAAATGTACTACTACTGCGGGCAACTTTTTGGATCCCCTTCATATGTGTAAAGTTTAGAAAACGTGTTAACTAAATCTAGGTAAGCCCTGTAGTCCATGGTAAGGAACACATCAGTTACAAAAGTCAACTGTAGACTGAGGATGGTTCTTATTGTATAGAAGTAGTGTATGAATGATGTATAGTATTGAAATATGCATCAAAAGCGATGATCATTTTATTCATTTAGGGGGCCACGATGGCTCAGTGGCAGAGCGCTCACGTCGGTTCGATCCCAGCTCACACTAAATGGCCTTTGTGGTGGACATATACCGTGTTCGGTTTTTCCGGGGTTCTCCCGCTTCTTTCTACTTACGTAGAGGTAACTTTTTTTTGAGAATCGATTTAGCATTCTAAGGATAGGCACCACCACCTCTTTTAACTCTGTTTAAACCGGAAATGTCAGGAATCAAACCGTTTCCGGTTTTAACATTTATCGCTTTAGAGTAAAAACAGTAATAGATAGCGAGAAGCTGTTTTACAGCAATCAATTAAGCATTACAAAAATGTGTTCTGTTTACACTCTAATCTCTTTACTAAAACCGGATGTTTTAGAAATTACTACTATTGGTTTCAGTATTAATTGAGAAAGATGCCATTACAAACCAAACTTCTTCACGTGGTGTACACATAACAGTGTTAGTTGTTAATTGTACAAAAAACGTCCAACTTTTACGTAATAGTAAGTTACTTCAATTCGCAGATACGTAATAAATCTCGAAAATCACTATTTTAGTACGTAATACGTGATATCTTATGCCTTTCTGTATAAAATAATATATATCAAACAAAGAACTTGTATATTTTTCATAATTTACAGTTTATATGTTTTTTCCTCTTAAGCAATTTACAGATTTGATTTGCGTAAAATTTAAGGTGCCTATAGATTTATAGAAAACGCATTACCTACGTAAGTCGGAAATTACTGTAAGAGACAGTTATTATTATTTAAAGAAAATACTTTTCACTTTTCTAACTGTATATACATATAATATATATACCCTCATAATATTTTTTCAGAGATTGGGCAAACTCGTTATTATCTAAATTTTAGGCCATAAACCTTTAGTTGCAGGAGCAAAAGATTTATCCGTACTTTTCTGATGGTTTTGATGGTATAAGTTCCAATCTCATTGTAATATTTCCAGGAAGAAGAGATTGAGTGGTACGGTCTGACGTGGAAAGAGGCGTGTAAAAAGCTAATCAACATCGAGAAAGAAGCTGCTGTGAAAGAACCTCTAAAGAATAAATACAGAAAGGAGTTAATAGAAAAGTTGAAAGAAGGTGGTGTGGACGAAATAGAAGAAATTGAGTAAGTATAGAAAGAACGATTAAAAAGAATTATTATTATTATATTCTAGATTCTATATAAATTACATCTAATTTTCAACATTTCTTTCAGAAGTTGTGAATATGGTAAGCGATGTAAAGAGAAAACATCCAATGAGTGAAAATAGCTTACAAGGGACGTATGCGAACCGTGACAGCTAGATATTTATGAAAATTGGTACCCTGACTAATTGTGGATCGCTAATCATCCTGGTGATAGTCACTCGGTGCGGAAATGCCTTGTTTACTCGTTACGTATAATACATATACCACGTAGTGACCGGGTGAGGCTGTGCTGAGTTATATCCCAAAAACGCCAGGAAAAGCAGAAATGAATGTTATCCCTTCTGCAGTCTTGTTGTTGTACATTTGTTCGTTTCATTGTACGGACCCCATAACTTATTAACTTTAGAGCCTCATATCACCTTTATTTGGCAACACTGATAACCCTTTGGCTTATTTTCTTTCACGTTTTATGCCAATTGTTTTAATGCCATAAAATGTTATAGTTCTGTGTGAAAAATTATAAGTTTGTGTTGAGATGGCAACACTGCTTCTGTGTCATTGCTATCGTGTCATTGGCCACGTGTTCCCCTCCCGTAGGTGTCAGGTTACATGCATACACTTTTCGATTTCTGTCTTTCTCCGGCTTGGCACAGCCTCACCCGGTCACTGCTTGGTATATGTATTATACGTTGCGGACGAACAAAGCATTTTCGCACAGAGTGACTATCACCACAATAATTAGGGATCCACAATTAGTCAGGGTATCAATTTTCATAAATATCTAGCTATCACGGTTCGCATACGTCCCTTGTTAATATCATGAGCAATTTGAGGAGCTGCTTGCAGTAAGAGGTAACGAACTTTGATCTAAAGAGCCAAAAACAACGGTAAGAGGAGCCGAGTGCCTATTACACATCATCTCAGCTGAAAGCTTCTGGCCGGCCATAGCCTTCGTGGGCTGTATAGAGATTAGAGCAGAAAGTTCTTTAATATTTTGCCACTGACACAATTTGGTGATAAGAGAAAAGGAAAATAGTTGGTTATATGTAAAATGTTTAGTGTTGTGAATTCTTGAATTCTAAGAAATATGTTAATTGGTATGATGAATCAACTAATCATCTGAATTACTTATGCAAGTTGCTCATTTGTTAAAATAATACAAAATAAAATGGTGAATAGTCAATATTATGTTGTGGAACTAATTCTATGATATTCATAATTGAATTTGTATTAGCGAATGATTTAAGGACTTATATGGTCATTATGGTATTGTTGTAGTGAATGATATTTTGTTATGGCTGTCATATTTTGGTCGTTAAAGGCTGCAGCGCCCAAGCGTTTTGCTTCATAAAAATTATGAAAGTAAATTATCATTTCAAGTGAGATCAACTGAACTCATAAATGAGAAAACTATAAATTAAACAAACATTAATCTGATTGGCAGAGTGGAGAACAATCTTAAACTCATAAGGAAATAAGTACTTTCGAAATGAAATTAAATCCTTAACTTCCCACGGATGCACCCTTTAGGCTAAAAAAGAGAGATGAATAATGAAGGTGAATGATTAGGAAAGAATCTGTAAAAGGGAATGTGGAAGGAAACCGGAAAATCCTGAGAAAACCCAATTTTTTCTTATACACCAATATTCTTCTTTAGGCAAGAATCAAGGTTATTATTTTGTAGTGAAGTACTCGTTAGATTTAACAGTTCTTGAGTGTTACGTACTGTTGCCAGTAAACAACGCTTTTTTTTTCCTGTTTAAATTTAAGAAATCCAATGTAGATATAGTTATTGCAGATTCATTCCCAAACTCGGTATTTCTTATGTCGCTTGAAAATAAGACAAAACTAGAGTTAACACTATAGGAATACGTTTTATCTATATTATTAATACCAATCTTCTTGTGTTACTATTATTATTATTAATACGAAGGATACTTTAAAAGTTTTGCACAATAGGTCATAACTTTTTTTAATACTAGCACTAGGGCCATAAAGTTTTATATGCGTATATTTGTGTCCTTTATGTACATACGCATGTTATCTTCTATCTGCTGTGACATATTTAGCCCACCTTGCTCTCCATGCTGTAAATGCACTTTGGTAGAACCTTGGACTCTGACTATTACACTACTGTTTCACATACGCAATGAGTTCATGGATACTGGCCAACTGTTTACCATTTTCAGACAACTGACAGAAAGAATTCGGTTAGAGCCAGTTCTGGACTATACTCCTGTTTTTCTGTTATGTGTGATTGGGAGTGTGGCGCCTCGCATTCTCGTGGTGCAGTTTGATTACTTTATTTTGGAACTCTAGTCTCTTTGTCTTTAGAACACGTCGCTGCTTTGTTAGTAACAAACAATACCATTCCGTACTAATTGTTGCGTCACGTCCAAAAGTTCGATGAAGATTACGCTATAGTGATCTCAGAAGAATATGACTGTTAGTTTATCTGCGGATCTGGTGTTGGATCTTGGTTTTCTTCCGTGGAGAACCGGGATGGCGCCATTGCATGGACTGCGTTTTACTCGTAGAATCCGTATGAAACAACCAAGTTTCATCCTCTGTGATTAGACCAACAAAGCATTGTGGAGAGTCCCATTGAACGTGCTCTGGTGTTCGAGACGAATTTCCTTCCTTTTTGCTTTCTGTTCCCTTGTGAGCAGATGTGGCACCCAACGAGCACAAAGTTTTCTGTAACCTAAAGATTATTTTAATCTCAGAACACTGTCCACAGATAACCTAGTCGCTTCAACAAGCTGTCGTGTGGTTACACATCTATCATTTTTGTGATGATCAATGTGGTCTTTGTTAACGTAGTTCACGTCGTGAAGCAGATTGAAATCACCACTGTGAAACCTTTGCACCCATCGCTGGATATTGTTGCGGTCCAATGTCTCATCCCGTTACACAGGAAGCAATTTGTGTCGAATGTAGATGAGTGAACGCCGGTCTTGTACAGGAATTCAATGGCCGACTGTTGGCGAGTGTGGCTGTCTACTTCCTTTTCCGTTGTGAACATATCTGTAAATAGAGGAAGAAATTTGTTACACAACTTCAGCATAAAAGAAAAAGCCATGCAAAAAAATCTTAGTGCTTATTATAAAAAAAAAGTTATGACCCCTTATGGTTTTTGGGCGCTCTTTGAAATAATAATAATAATAATAGTTTAAATCAGAAACAGAGGAAGGGAGTTAATAAAAATGAATAAGTTTAGCGATATTTCGTGCTCTTACTGAGGGTGAAATATCACTAAGTACGACAACGCACTTAAGGAATTAAGAATTGTACAAGGTTACCCATTAAAACTCTCACGTTAAGGCTAATAAAACAAGAAGTGCTGCAGATAGAAAGTTATTTACTCAAAAATATAAAATTGTAATTACTACAGGTCTTCTTGTAAAATTCTTCTTACACTCTCCCTAGGAAGGACAGCTGCAGCATATTTCCTTGCAGAACGTTTTGGAGGCTGTAAAACAAACTATCACCTCATAGCCTCAATATTTTCAGATGTATGAGTACTTTTAGGTCAGCCAGTTGATTTTCTTTTACAACGCTGAAGGCATTGTTTGGAAATTTTCGACTCACTGCAAGATAGTCTTCCGATCAGGAACGCGAAATCTATGCAGTGTAATTATAAAATTGCTGCTTTTGAAAACTTTTATTTCAACTGCGTGTGCGTGATTAGCTCCTCACTAAACCATAATAATAACTGAAAACGGCAGGAGAGTGGTGAGCGGAAGAGTTGACCTCCACTCCTCTCACCGCTCCTCTGAGATTGATACAAGCGACCAAAAAGTTGGAGGTTGGGTCATCTTGTATTATTCATTCTCATAAATGTGCGTAAATATGCCTGCTTTCACTCATTAAGGAGTTTAGTGTACTATTAGAAATAAAATCAAGGGATTTGGTTAAGATTCATTTGCAAAGTTCTTAAACTTACATGAAATGTGCTTTCTTCTTTCAATTACAGAAAAACTTCATCGTGGTTCTCAAGATTTAATCCTTTTGGTTCGAAAAAGGAATCAGCTGAGTCGTCCACGTGATGTTGACAAATTTGCCGGGAAAGTGTTTATTAGGAACATTTAGTTGTCTGCTTACATTCGTATTTATTTGTACTGTGTACATGAGATGAAGTTAATAAATGTAAATTAGTTTATAAATGTGTGTTTAAATCTTCAGAAATCGTCTTTCAGAAATATATCTTTTGTGTAAAGAATGAAGAATCTTTATAATTTTTGTGTATATGAATTAAGTCATGGATTAGCTAAGTGATGCAAAAATCGCTCTATAATTGGATTCTACTGATCCTTTTTTTTTTTTTTTTTTTTTTTTTTCAATTTAATATCAAACGATGAAATCATTCGAAAGAATTTTGGTTTATATTATGCATTATTGAATGGGATTCTGAAGATACTTTTTTCGATTTTGGATAACACACGCTTAAACATTTGGAAATTCAGTGTCTGTAAAATAGTGACTGGTTTAGAAACCATCAGGATATAAAGTAAATCTGCAATAGATGCTTTTAAAACTATATTTCGATGTTCCCTTTTTATATAGTTGACTTTTAGACACTAAATGGATATTTATTCGCTTTCTATGTTACGATCTCCAGAGAAACAGACGAAATTGACTCTTTTAACTAGTCAAATTTCTAACATTGACAGAAAATACTTGCTGCTTTATTTAATAGCTATCCCAATATAAAAAGTACATAATAGTAAAATGTGGAGAACATGAAGGCTAAGCTATCCGCTCTCATCCAACTTATCGGTAAGAAATACTTAGGAAACCTACAGTGCAATGTCAAGATATGGAGAGAAACTCGAACCGGTCACTGTCATTCTCCATACTTTGTAGGACTGCATATCTAGGAAGGTGTTTGCACATTTCTAAGTTTGAAAAATGAAATGAAATCTTTAAGTTTTACGTCCCACGGTTATGCCGGTTAGGCTAAAGGAGACGATGATGATGAGTAATGAATGAAATGATGGAATGAAGAAAGTGGAAGGAAACGGGAGAACCCCGAGAAAACCCACGAGCCCGGTGTTTGTCTACAACAAAGGCCACACGGCGCGAGTTGGGATCGAACCCAGGACCCCTAGCACCAGAGGTGAACGCCCTATCACTGAGCCACCGCGGCCCGATTTTCTAAGTTTGTTCAACACAAAATAGAAAATAAAATCACATTTATTTCGCTCAATGGTACAACACACATAACTACCACATTCATGCTCGATAATGCAGTGTGGAGGTTTTCTGTCCTGTATACTAAAGTCTTGCGAAGGAACTCTCCGAAACATAGTCTAATTCCAAAACACAAAAAATAAACTAAATTAAAAAAAAAAAGACCTTCCCCATCCTGCCCTAAGCTGTCTAGACTTGTTAAATTAAATTCAACTATTCTTTGTTCGACGAAACTTTATGAAACACCTACATTTTGTAGCAGTTACAGCAGACTTATTTTTGATGCTCTCACCTTTCCAGAATACTTCCGCCCTGATTTTTTTGGGTCATAAAGGTAGCTTACTCGCGCAGCTTCAGTGGTATCATTAAAATTCACCTGAATGTGATTGTTTTAGGAGACTGTTTCTGATTTGTCTTTCCCAACAGTGAATGTTGTTTGTTTACAGTGATTTTTTAAAATTACGTACACAACAATATTGAGACCCTGTCATGCGTAACAACGAACTACAGAATACACTAAACATTCCCTATATTAGAATCATGTTCACCAACACGTTTATTCTGTTGCTGATCTTTAAATAAGGTGGATTTACACGACTGAACACATTTTCCGCCACTGCTTCGCATGAAAAGCTGGATAGTTTCGTTTTCTTCTGCTGTTGAGTTCATGTTTCTGTCTGTTGTAGAATTTAATATGACTATAACACTATCATTATTTTTACGGACACACCATATGTCGTGTTCGTTACTACTAATATTTTCAACTACATTTAGTCAATCCAAAGCAATAAATACTAGTGATCTTTCCTCTCACTAATTTCAATCCCAAACTATGGGAGTAAGTCTGGTAATCAACACTCACACTATAAAAATTGGGAGTATTTTTAATTAATTTCCACAGAAAATACTTTATTTAAAATCGGGAAGAAAGCATTCACTCCTCATTATTGACTCGTTTCAACTCCAAGCAGCTGAGACAGTTGGGACTCAGAGAAATTTATTCCATATTCCACCAATATATTATATTTTACGAAAGTTATCACAGAACATATTTTTAATCATGGAGAAGTTAAACTGAAACCCTGTATTTGACTGACTTCTATGCCCAAATAGTGGGGATCATGTAAAATCTTCAATAAATATATAGAGCATATTTTATTGGGTCTATACATATATAACCTAACCTAACCTATATATAGCGTAGTCGGGTCAATACTTCACTTAGGAATTAATGTGTGTGCTATCCAAAAATACGTTTCAGAATCCTGCGGTACTTACGCAGCAATTTTTATAGAGGGAATTTGGCTAAGTTCATATAATTTGAAGTACTCACCAACTACCACCCGACTACAGTAGGTCCCATAGTTTTGGATCTATGGACCTTTAAATTTCATTTTTTCGGCAGCCTATAACTCCGAAAGGAAGCATTTGTGCATCCAGGTTGGTCTATTCTTTTCTGTTTTATCTTGGTGTCAGGAATCACCTGTCAAACGTTGTCGGTGTTCCGTCAACGATGTTCAAAACAACACCCGATATATACAGGGTGGTCGTGCATGAATGTTGGAAAATTCGTGAGATGAATCTACAGGTAAAAACAAGCAAAAAATGTCATATGAACATTGGGTGAATGCGGCTTCGTTTGGACGCTAGAGGCGTCTGAAATGTCACCTTTCGAGGCGGCAATTTGCAATATCTCAAGAACAGAGAGAAATACGAATGTCGGGTCAAAACATATCAAAGGAAAACCCATCCGAAGAATCCAATTATGCATAAGTGGTGGCGAAACAGTGGCGGCGCTAGAGGGGGGCACAAAGGAAGTGAATGAAACATGGAGAAAAGTGAACAATTTACACTGAAAAATTGTAGGAGAGGATGTAACTTGAAATATGCAACAACAAATGTTAATGAACAAAGGCAACAACGGCTAGTCTGTAGGGACTTTATGGGAGGCGGATTGTAGGAATACAGTATCTTTGTAATGGTGAGAAATAGGAATGTCGGGTGAAAAGATATCAAAGGAAATGCCATCCGAAGAATCCAGTTATGTATAAGTGATGGCGAAACAGTGGCGGCGCCAGGGGAAGCACAAAGAAAGTGAATGAAACATGGAGAAAAGTTGAAATTGGTGAAAACACAACTATTTGAAAGCAATCAGGAAACAAGGAATACAACTCTAGGTGTACTGTATGATACATGTCCGATGACAGAGGGCGCATAGCTACAGTAGGTGGAACAAGGGGGCGTGCAGAGCGTCGCGTAGTAGAGTTAGTTATAGGAGTAGTGAAAGCGTGGGTAACGAGAGCGTTCGCATCGAAGATGCAGAGGACAGCGCACAGTTCATTCGTACTGAAGGGGGCAATGACAGTAACAGCACAAGCGTTTTAGTGCTACACTCTATAGGCAGGGCAGTAATCCATGTGTATGTGAATGTGGTTTACTTTGTGTCGTGTGAAACAGTGTTGATGTTGACAAGCGCTATGTGTAATGCACCACAATGAATAGGGTAGTATACACTAACGCCGAAATGGCAGATATGCATTTGATGTACGGCTTAGCGGAAGGTAATGCAGAAGAAGCACGTAGGTTATATGCGGAACACTACCCATATCGACAAATTCCAGCACCGGGGATGGTTATTCGTATTCATCAGCGATTGCGGGACACTGGATCATTCCTTCCCAACACAGACATTCCGAGACGACGACGCGTTCGAACACCCTCCCTGGAAGAGAGGGTACTCCGACATGTGACCCGGAATCCGAGTATTAGTACCCGACGAATAGCAAGGCAGGAACACCTTTCGCATCAAGTCGTGCTAAGCATCTTGCATAGTAATAATCTCAGACCATACCACGTACAACGAACGCATGCGTTATACGATGGTGACTATTAAACCCGACGACGTTTCTGTCGTTGATTATACCGCCGCTGCCGTGTATCACCAGCCTTTCTAACACAGGTATTGTTCTCGGATGAGGCATTATTCACACGGGATGGCATCACAAATTTCCACAATGACCATCGATGGGCACTCAACAACCCGCATGCAATTGCAGAGACGAAGCATCAACAGCGTTTCCAATTGCATGTGTGGGCTGGTATTATTGGCGACAACGTTGTGGGACCACATTTCTTACCACAGCGATTGAACGCAATATCGTATCTCCAGTTTCTGACTCAGAACCTACCTATTCTGCTTGAAGATGTGCCACTGAGGACACGACAGTGTATGTGGTTTATGCATGATGGCGCCCCTGCCCACTCATGTCACACCATTCGTGCATATCTGAACAAAACATTTCCACGCAGGTGGATAGGTCGTGGTGGAAGACAAGCATGGCCCCCACGTTCACCCGACCTGAATCCCCTAGATTCTTTCCTGTGGGGTTACGTGAAGAGTCTCGTGTATACACGGCCCCTGCATGATGTTGAAGATCTTCGCCAGCGTGTATGTGCTGCATTTGCCACATTACGGCAAACGCCAGCGATATTGGCACCAGTCAGACAATCCTTACGCCATCGTGTAACTGTCTGTCTCGAAGAACAAGGAGGACATATTGAACAGCTGCTATGGAATGGCATTATGTTGACCATGGTAAGTACAATACCTTTTGTCTTTACAGTACACTGGGTCTCATCTTCCATACGTGTTTTTTACGATCTGCACGTTTCATCAGTAAGAGTGTTTAACAGTTTCTTTGCAGCTCCCATGCGCCGCCACTGTTCCGCAGTATGTGTGCATAATTGGATTCTTCGGATGGGATTTCCTTTGATATCTTTTCACCCGACATTTCTATTTCTCCTTGTTAAAATGATACTGTATTTCAACATTCCACCTCTCATAGTGTCCCTACAGCGTAGCCATTGTTGCCTTTGTTCATTAACATTTGTTGCTGCATGTTCCATATAACATCCGCTCCTACAGTTTGTCAGTGTAAATTGTTCACCTTTCTCCGCATTTCATTCACTTTCTTTATGCCCCCCTCTAGCGCCGCCACTGTTTCGCCACCACTTACGCATAATTGGATTCTTCGGATGGGGTTTCCTTTGATATGTTTTGACCCGACATTCGTATTTCTCTTCGTTCTTGAGATATTGCAAATTGCCGCCTCGGAAGGTGACATTTCAGACGCCTCTAGCATCCAAACGAAGCCGCATTCACCCAATGTTCATATGACATTTTTTGCTTGTATTTACCTGTAGATTCATCTCACGAATTTTCCGACATTCATGCACGACCACCCTGTATATATATATATATGTCGGGTGTTGCAAAATAATAAGTGTTACAACTCTTGGGAGATTACTCCTGCCACTGAGACAAGAAAACAAGTTCTCTTGAACTTTCGGCTATCGGACATAGTTTCGGATCTACAAGGTGCCGAAAGCGTGGGAAAATTACTTTCGGACGCCAATAGTTCGGAAACTATCCAACGTAAAGAGGGCGGGTAAAAAATTCACTGAAGAAGTACCTGCTGTATTGAATTTTCCATGTTTCACAATCCTACCATGCACGCGCAGCGGATTCCCCAAAGGAACGTAGGGAGTCCCGGATAATCTGCCAAATGGAAATAGCTTTAAATGGCTATGAATTGATAGGAATTCTACCAGATAACAGTAATGCATTTGTATTAAGTCGATATCTGGAACAAATACAAAATGGCGGACACCTTCATGCCCGTTGTGTGTGGTTGCATAATCGCCAGGTACGGATGCTGGTCAACAGTGACATTCTGAGTATTAAATGTAGCGAATTTGTACTCAAATGCTCTAGAAAGATATCTGGAGTGTCGGTAGAGCACAACAGATGAAGCAGGGTGATTCACATGTGTGGAAACACGTAACGAAAAATGCCCAGAAAAAATGCACTCATACTAAGTAAACGTGAGTTCAAAGCGTCGGAAATGTAAGGAATAGCATCAAGAACATGAAAGCCATTGCAAATTCACCAATAATATTCCATCAATCCGATGCAATATGATGTGCACGGTTGCATACCAATAAGTATGCAACAACTGAGGCCAAATTGAAATTGTGCAAGGGGACTCACAAAGAAACTGGGTAACCAAACGAATGTCACATCGTGGGATCGCATGATTGATATTGAAATGTGGCCAATGTGTGTGTTGATATCAATATGTAGCTAATGGACAAAAGTCAACATGTCTCACTACTGCTGGGGCACCGTCTCACGTGCGAAAACTATGAAAATAACGTTGTACATTCTGCTATTACATCTGGTGCACTTTTTGGTAGAACGTAACTAGAACACGATTGTATCAATGTCCCTGTTTGTTTGGGACACTGACCAACAGTCGACACATATGAAAAGAAATCTCTTAATCCATGGTTCAAATTCTGATAGAGCGTGAAAATAAACTTCTATCATGTCCCACGTCTTCAGGGACATATGATGTACTGAAAGTATAGGAAAATACCTCCAGAAATTCGTATCTTACACACAGTTCACATGTCAAGACAAAGACGAAGCTGAACCAATTTGGCACATGTAACACTACAGCTGGAACACCATACATGTGGAAAATAAAACGACATGAGAAGTAGGAAGAAACGTCTTAAAGCTCTGATTGTTTACAACTGTGCAGTAGGAGTAACAAAGTGAAACACACAAGCATGTCGGGGGTCTGTACAAGAGCGCTTGCCAAACAAAGTGGGTACCCCTCAAAGAAATGAATACAGAAAAAGTGAGGCTCCTACGAACCTCACGGCCAGAGCGCTCGCTTTTGCTCGCGTGGTCGCAGTTTCCAATCCTACTGGGAACCCACGGCCTCAGATTCAAGACCCGAGTAGTTATTTTCTCATTTTTCGCACGTAGGATGGTGTCCCAGCAGTAGTGGGACATGTTGACATTTGTCCATTAGTAACATGTCGATATCAATACACACATTGGCCACATTTCAATATCGATCATGCGATCCCACGAGTGACATTCATTTAGTTTACCAAGTTTCTTAGTGAGTCCCCTTGCACAATTTCAATTTGGCCTCAGTTGTTGCATACTTATTGGTATGCAACCGTGCACATCATATTGCATCGGATTGATGGAATATTATTGGTGAATTTGCAATGGCTTTCATGTTCTTGATGCTATTCCTTACATTTCCGACGCTTTGAACTCACGTTTACTTAGTATGAGTGCATTTTTTCTGGGCATTTTTCGTTACGTGTTTCCACACATGTGAATCACCCTGCTTCATCTGTTGTGCTCTACCGACACTCCAGATGTTTTTCTAGAGCATTTGAGTACAAATTCGCTACACTTAACTCAGAACGTCACCGTTGACCAGGATCCGTACCTGGCGATTATGCAACCACACACAACGGACATGAAGGTGTCCGCCATTTTGTATTTGTTCCAGATATCGACTTAATACAAACGAATTATTATTACCTGGTAGAAATCCTATCAATTCATATCCATTTAGACCTATTTTCATTTGGCAGATTATCCGGGACTCCCTACGTTCCTTTGGGGTAACCCTTGCGCGTGCATGGTAGGATTGTGAAACATGGAAAATTCAATACAGCAGGTATGACTTCTTCAGTGAATTTTTTACCCGCCCTCTTTATGTTGGATAGTTTCCGAACTATTGGCGTCCGAAAGTCATTTTCCCACGCTTTCGGCACCTTGTAGATCCGAAACTATGTCCGATAGCCGAAAGTTCAAGAGAACTTGTTTTCTTGTTTCAGTGGCAGGAGTCACCTCCCAAGAGTTGTAACACTTATTTTGCAACACCCGATCTATCTATCTATCTATCTATCTATCTATATATATCTATATATATATATTACGAAAGTTACTGTGAAACGCATTTTTAAAAATCGGGGTGGGATGAGTTCCCGTCCATCCCACATTCGGGGGCTAAATTCACCGTTCCCTCTTAACTGATGTCAGTTTCAAGCACTGTGGATAATGGGTGTAAAGAAAATATACATAATATTATGTTAAAATGAAATTATGGAACATAAAAGAAAAGGGGGAGTTCATTTACTACTTTATTCTTTGCTGAATTTTTCTCCATGCAGAGATGATGATTAGGAAATCCCAAAGAAAATATACGATATAATGCATCAAAAATTACCGAGAAAAGTTATTTTGTCATATTTAAATAATGGAACTTGGAAGTTGGGGGTCTTACCCTATCCACTTATACTTGACCGATTTCTTTATGGATCTTTGTTAGCATGTGGTACAGTTTCGGAATTGACGCATACAACTAACTCGTTAATCATTTTCAGAGGAATAGTAAACAACAGCACTCAGTTGGGTCAGAGGTGACGAAGGAAAAAAACTCCAAGTATTTAATAGTCAAGTCGGAGCCAGGGGAGATGTTGGAAATTCCTTAAAACCAGATTTTCATAGATCTTGCTGTGTACCTTAGCACACTGTCATCTTTGAAGACTGTGTAATGGTTGTTAGAGAATTTGTGTACCATAGAATGCACCTAGTCATCTAAACTGTTCGCATAATCCCTGATAGGACTTTGTCCCTTGAGAGTAATACTAAAACAAACTGAGTACCACGAAAGTTTGGTCCACACCAGCTCAGAACCTCTGCCATGTTTAACAGAATGAATATGTCAGTTCAGAGCATGCAACTGTTCGAGCGTCTGTCATACTTTTATTGAAAACAAGGATAAAGATGATTCATCGGACCATATTTGCCTCTTCTAGTCATCGCTGATCGATGTTTTATGTTCTTGGAACCATAGTTTTCGTACTACCGCGTTATTGGCAGTGATCAGTCTTCAAAATCTGAACATGATCCCGCTGTTGAGAGTATGTAGCTTTTGTCGGATTGTGATGGTAGAAACAGGTCGTCCCAGATGCTGATTGAGCTCCCTCTATCACCTGTTTCGCATTAGCTCTAAGGTTCTTCGTAATAATGCTCGGAGTTCCCTTTCATCTAGGTTTGATTTCCGTCAACTATTCTTCTTCTCTGATTATGTCTTCTTGCCACGAGTTCTGTATACTGTTATCATCTTAGGCACTGTTATTCTCGATACACCTAACACGCTAGCATTCTTGGATACACTTCTACTACTAAGACTACACTCGCAAATGGGAGAATCCGGTCTTTGTAAACCGGAAAGTCTCTCATCTTTCTCTACCTATGTCTTCATACACGGATCCGTACTACACCACCTAGCGCACTACTTACTATCACCCAACACAATACTAATACAAGACAGGCGCACTGTTGCAGTACATGGGTATTTGCATTATTTCGTTAATTATTTTTAAGTATGTTTGTCGTAATACGGATATTCGCCAATTAGCGATATAACTTAATTATACAGGGTGTACATAAGAGGATATCGGGGTTTTAAAGCTGTGCAGTATTTCGTAACTTGGACTAAAAATAGTGAATCATTCATAAAATGGAAAGAGTAACATTTACACAGTTTTTGCCTAGAAATATTCAATACATGTGCCTTCTGAGACGCAGCGCATATACAACCGATAATTGGCGAATCCTTTCCATACTTAAATCATTAAGACTGTCTGTTCGGGCGTTGCCATCTTTGCTACTGGTGCTATCAAGCGGAAAGATAGGGAAACAATCTACACTCATGCGCACAGCTAAAACTCTCATCTTCACTCCTTGATTCTGGCTATGAATGAACAATGGGCATTTCATCTTAGGAGACATACTAATAAATTGAAACTCTGATATTTCATGTTATATACGTATTTGTAAAATAAAGTCGCCTCCAAATATGTGCAGATTCAAGTTATTTTTATTAATCGTATGAATGAGTTGATGTTAGAATATATTAGGTATTTTTAATAAAGTAGATATTCACTCATTAAGGAGACTATACAAAGGCAGGATAAAAGCTAAACACAGAAAATGCAAACCATTTTATTTGTCTTTTATATTTCAGATATTACGTTTTGCACATAATTTGATTATACACCACATCTTTTTACAGTTGAATAAAGTAAGATCAACATAATGTTGTGCTCTTTATTTTCCTGTTACCTATAGAAAACTGACTAGATGACATTTGTATTAGAAATTTATATAAAATTTACTTTTTGTACTGTTGTAGAGATGAGATTCCGTATGTTTATTGTGAACAATAGCATTATAATCATCATAAAATGCCTTTTAACTCTTTCTTTGCATTATTCTTAACTGAAGCAACAATATACTTGATTACACAAATATACAAACGTAACAGCCATTTCATTCTATGCTCATACTGAAAATTATTTCCACTGTCGCAAACTCTGACGTAAAAACCCTGGACAACAATAAAATACGAATAGCAGAGTTTTTAATTTATTTTTCGTAATTCTTACCATTTACGAATATGGACATCATAAACGGCATCCGCATATACTGAGATAAATAATATTGTTATGATTTCTGAACTTCAGACCAAATTATTGGTCGAAAAATACGAACTTTAAACGCTTACCGTACCTAAAAAAGTAATACGGTTTTTCTAGTTCATCTATTCAACTTTCCAACATAGTAAAAACTGTTTTAATTTATTTATTTATTATTTTTAAGAATTATGATGTATCAGAACTACTTCAGTTGAATATCAGTTGACTATTCTACCATTCTCTTAAAATACATTGAGACTCTACGAGTACCAAACTTTCAGGCATTTCCACTAAAAGTTAACTTACAGGAACAATTTTATATGAATATGCCATTTAAGTTGTACCAATTGAGCAATATGTTTTGTCCGTAAATCTATATACATATCAATCGAAGATATATCTTGTCTTTTGAATGTTATATGCCGATTTGACTATAATGATCCTTATGTACCAACTTGGATTATTTTATTTTACAAAACCAAACTAGTAACAACCTAACTTCAAACTGCTGAATTGCAACCAAATTATTCAAATGCTTGTTCGAATTGAAATTAAATGAAAATGGCATATAAAAACGCTATAATTGTGAAGTTTTATATACAATGTTCTACGAATAACAGACTGCAATAGTAGACTAAGTCAATTTTTGGAAGCTTGCATAACAGATATATTTTCTCATTCATTTTCTTAATGACTGATATTTAATTTCATTTTCCAAACCTCGAACCTGAAATTCTAAAATGTTCAAATGTGCAATACAGTGTACCAAAACAAGCAATGATTACAGCAGAAGTTAAAATAAGTACTAATGCCAATGCAAATGAGAACTTACAATCGCTTTACTATTATAATAGTGTCAACAGAAACAATGTACGTAAGCATTAAATATACAGGGTATTTCAAAACACCGGTAACGTTTGGGAGCTGATTCCTGACACCAAGATAAGACAAAAAGTACAGACCAACCTGCGTGCACAAATGATTCCTTTCGGAGTTATAGACTGCCGAAAACATGAGATAAAAAAAATAAAAAAATAAAGGTCCACAGCTCCACAACTATGGGACCTACCGTAGTTGGGTCAAGACTTCACTTATGAACTAATATGTGCGCTATCCAAAAATACATGTTTCAGAATCCTGCGGTACTCATGCGACAATTTTTATAGAGGGAGTTTGGTTAAGGGCATATAATTTGAAGTACTCTCCAACTGCCTCTATAAAAATTGTTGCGCAAGTACCACAGGATTCTGAAACTTGAATATTTGGATAGCGCACATATTAGTTCCTAAGTGAAGTCTTGAGCCGACTACGATAGTTAGCATTGTTTTGGAGCTATGGACCTTTAAACCTTTAAAGTTCATTCTTTCATGTTTTCGGTAGCCTATAACCCCGAAAGGAAGCATTTGTGCACCCAGGTTGGTCTATACTTTTTGTCTTATATTAGTGTCAGGAATCACCTCCTAAACGTCGGTGCTGTTTTGAAACACTCTGTATAAAGAATTCTGTTACAGATTTCCAATTAGAAAATACTGCATGGTGACTACAGCTTCAATTCATCCGCCATCTGTCATCACCATCCATCATTTGGATAAATTTTTACACTAAATTATCAGATTACAAAACAGTTACTTACAACGAAACTCGGTGATATAAGGGTTTGGAACATAGATCTTATCTAAAAATATAAAACCTCAATTAAGGTTAAGGAAGAAAGAAAAAAAGAAAGAAAAATACAACTTCCATTTAATAAAAGAAAAAATATGAATACCATATTTTAACTAACCATTATTTTATTGATACTGACTGATGCTATAATTGCTTAACTCATTCTTTTCTTCAAAGTATCAAATGCATTTCGACATGGGCTACTCTGCACAGACAGTATACTTGAAGAAGTACTTTTCAAGTATTGCATTATCTTGTGATACCCTATTCGACATCGAGTACTCCATGCTGCTTGCTATAACCATGGTGTCAATTATTCATGATCCACTGTACTGACAAAACACCAACAGTTAAAAGATTGTCTCCATACTCTTCTGTACATGCTATACCTTAATATTATATATCAATACAATTTAAATCGATTCCTACTCCTAAATGCCGATCCTGTAATTCGGAATTGAACAACAACGAAGTAAAAAAGTGATCAAATCAGTAACAGTGTGATCAGTAACCAGGCCTGTGTGATTAAATAAATATTTCTAGCCCGAATAGTTTGTCTATCTCAGAATAATCCTATAAGTTAACCTTAACTAGTTTGTAGTTGGAATCCCTTTCAGCATCTGAGACTGTATGAAACATGGGCCTACAAATTACTTGAAATCAGAATTACATGAACTCCCACCGGGAATAGGACCTGACTCTCGAGTTAATCTAACTCACAACTAGCAAACTAGAAGTCCGTTTCTCTACATTAACTTATACAGTCCTCTTCATGAGTGAGTGCATGCTTTTTGCATCTCTGGACCCGGATTCGATTCCCGGTAGGGGTTTTGGCTTCGGATAGAACCTCGAATTCCCCGGGACGTGAAACTAGTCAATCAACCAACGAATTCACAGATCTTAATACGATATGAGAGTCAGATTTGAATGTTCTAATATTCATAATTCGAGGCAAATTATACAAAGCATAAGATATAGGGTACACTGGAATATATTAAAATAGAGTGTTCAAATTTAGGAATGATCTTTAAAGAACCAACCATCATCACTTTCAACACTAATATTAATAATAAAATTAGAAATATATGTCACATACGATAAATTATTTTATCATCATTATGTATATTAAAAATTATCATTTTGAGTTTTCGTGAGTAGGTAACGTGTCAAAACCATCATACAACTTTTATACAAGCTGCCTCGTTGCTATATGGATACCGTAAACGCCTTCGGCACGGAAGACCCGGGTTCGATTCCCGGTGAGCTCATGTGGTTGGGATCCAACATTAAGCTATACCTCCACGTCTTATATAGCTTCGCTGCTAAAAGGGAAGCTAAATTAAAATCCAACCAAGCGATTTTTATACACAGCGATGTCAGTAAATATCAAAACCAGTTCTAATGTTCATAATTATAACAAAATACAAATTACTCAGAACAAAATTACTATGACACATTAGTTAGTTCTCGTAATGTGAATAATATTGGTACTAAATTGTATAATAAATTACTTGGTGATGTACAGAACCACTCACATCCTCCATAAATTTAACAAAAAAAAATATTCAAATTTTTTTCACGTAAATATTATTATTCAATAAGATAATGCTCGATAGATCGAGAAACTGAATGTTTTTATGCCTTGTGAATATTCTCTTAAATAAATATTCCTACACGTTACAGTCAAAGTGGCCATTTTGTTTAACTTACAGGAAGCTAAATGGATTAAACAAAACGATAAGAAGGATATATTCACGTTGTCTTTGTACTAGTTAATAGCATTTAAAGAACTATTTTTTACAATCTTGTTTTGGTTACAAGTTAATAGTGCTATGACACACACAAATCTGTGATGTGCTGATTAGTTTGAAAGTACAGTGAAACCTGTCTATGTTGGCCACCATCGGTTCCATTGAAAAGTGGCCGACTTAGAGAAAATAAGTGTGATTGATGTATTTTTGAATACGATTTCTAGTATTAGTCGATTGTAAAATTTTAATAAGCAACGGCATAACAGCTACTTTTAAATAATGTATATGGGGTAATCATAACAAAATACAGTACTAGAAAAAATTACGTATTTATGGGGGGGGAGGGGGGTTAGATTTCTGAGCTTTCAGCATCTATGGCCATTCAGCCCGTCACGTTCGAGGGATGACGTCCATCGGCGAGCACACTGTTCGGAGAAAGGGAAGGAAGAGAGGATTGGGGTAGGAAAAAAACGGCTTGGGACCTGTAAGTTAGGTACCACCCCGGTATTTGTCTAGTGTGAATGAGAAAAACCCAGGGAATTCTCATTCAGGGTGGCTGGCCTGAAAAAGCGTTTACACTTTTTCGACCGAGTGACCCCACCGGGAATCGAAACCGGGACTGCTTGCATCGATACGTAATTTATGGTGGTTAATTCTAGACATATTTCTTTCATTCTTTTTGACACATATGCACATTCTCATTTTGTAGTTCTTGTACGGTATCGTCTACCTCTTGTCAATGAGCTACAAATATTTCCTTGGAGCGAAAGATATTTTGAGAAAATCTTCATATCTCAAAACCTCCGCTACCTTTCAACAAGCCCTCAGTTGCCAATAATTGGCAATTGAGATGGTTAGCTTTACCCTTGAGAATTTTCCGAAATTACTAAAGCTCCCCACTGATGAAAGGAGTCGATATAGCTAATGGATTTACCAAAACAGCTGCCTCTCATATGAGAATAAGAAAGAGTTAAGAAAAATAACAAAATGGTACTTTGCGTGGACAAGAAACGCAGGTAAATTTATCATTATCATCATAGGGTAAACATTGCTTCAATTTGACCAACTTCTGAGATAGACAGATGGCTAACTTACACAGTAATACGTAACAATGTCTTATGGGAAAATGCAGGTTGAAGACGAACCAGCCCAAGATGAGCAGGTGACCAAATTGACAGGTTTTACTGTACATTCTAAACAATATTTGAAAAATTACTGAACTTTTACGTTCTGTAGCTAACTTAGGCTGTAGCTGTAGCTCTTTTACGTTTTCACTACTTAATCGAATATCAAAAGTATCCAATCATAAAAAGAAAAAGATCTCAATTTTTATATATAAATATATACATCATGAAAATATAACAAGTAAAACGGCAGATTTATGTTTATACTACAATATAAGTATAGGAAAAATAGGCAAAATTTTGTATTTAACCATTCTTCAAAGTATATAAATATTTCACTGGATGTCAAAAATATGAACTCTGTTTATTATGAAAATATTGTCAGCATCTCTTCTTCATTATATTCCAAAATATGAGAAGTATTTAGTAAATATTTCCAAAAACTAGGGGCAAACATTTGATGTTCACACAGAAATTATTGGAAATTATTGCAAATTTATTTTATGAGAAACATGTGAAAAATAGTAAGTCTACCTGTGAAGAAGTCGCCGCAGGAGAATGACGCTTCCATAATCCTCGTCTTAGGCTGCCCAGCTCGGCAGCGCTACGCAGTGGAAAAGTGTGCAGCCAATCAGTCGAGGTGACTTCCAGTAATAAGGAGAGTTTACATAATCATGTGACCATTTGGTACTCATTTCTATATGATATTATCATGGACCATGCTAATATAAAAGTCACATTGAGAGACAACATGCTGTCATAGTGACCGCATAAGGTGGGCTGCTGATTATATATATATATATATATATATATCATCTTATCGATGGATGTACAACTGGCAGGATCATAGTGCAATGTGTAGATATATCGACAAAGTGTGTACATGCCATTAACCATGTCACACAGGAAGGAAGTCCCGAGATCTCACGATGGACCAAAAATAATTACAAGTGCAGCTGTTGGGGAAGCATTCTGCGAGCTTTCACGCTGAACTCCTAATTCAAAATGGAACAGGAATCTATCATTTCGACCCAAAGAATAGCTCCCAATCTAGACAACGGAAGCGCGTTATATCACCAGTTCCGAAAAAAAGCTTCTTGAACAGGTTTCAATAGGGAAAGAAGGTGATAGTTTGCATCTTCTGGGGCGAAGAAGGGATTTCGTTATTTGATTTTCCGTAGAGAAGAAGAGATTGCTTGTATATCTCTGCATCATGTCCATGAACCCATTATTATCCCATTTACCTTACCCGCCGAATTTAGAACCATCAGACTTCAACCTTTCTCTACACTCAAAACATCTGAAAAGGTAGCAGTTCTATAGTAAAGACTGTTCGTGAAATATGCGATCAAACCTTGATTTTTCTCTGAATCTCATCAATGTCTGAGTACTTTTGAGAAAAATGCGTCACGATACATGGAGAATGTAGAGAAACTTGGAAGTGCCATCGCCTAGGAGAACTGTTTCACAGCTAGACTCACTGCTTTTCAAACAGTCAACTTACTTGTACAATGTAACAAGTTTTGAATTATCAAGAAAGTACTTTCTAGAAATATGGTACTAAAATAATATCTACAACTATTTTCTACAATTACAAAATATATTCTGCTGTTTGCGTGAATTATCGTTGTAGTGCTAATATTACTAATGTACTGAAATTTGATATATACAATATACTCATTCTTTACAAATAATCAGAAAAGTAGTTATGGCAGTTTTATAATTTCACCTCGTGAACAGAGTACAAATCAAACTTGTGTACAGTAAACAAGTTTTGTATGAGAAAGTCTGGGTCACTTTCTCTTCAAAAATTGGAACTTTAAATCTTTATGAGTATCATATATATTACCGGCAAAGTAAAAATTTCAGGCATCATTAAATATACCCAGGCAAAGTAGAAATTAAAAGCATAAAAGTTAGGAACAATAGTTATATAGTTTAATAGTTTCTGGTTATATATTTCAATAATTTTAATTTATATTACCTTAAATTTTTGTTAAAGTTAGTGTGATTGGTTTAAAATAAAATTAGTAACTAAGTAACATTTCTTCAGAATGCTTTTATACATATTTATTAGCGTTATAGCTAATAATGATAGCAATTCTGCCTTAACGTACCTTAACTTTAAAAAACTGTAACAGATATTACATGTGAATCATGTACAAATAAAGGTAAGCAATTTGATACCTTTATAAATTCTAATGATTCATATATAGTGAATATGAATTATAAAATATATATAGTTTCATATATAGTCATAAAGCAGGAGGAGCGTTCAGAAAGTAACCTCCGAACAGTCACTGTGCGTGAAGTAGTTCAGTTGATTTTGAGTTTAACGTGCAGCTAGGCTATATGAGACGGGAGCTACTGAGTAACGTGGAATTCGAACCACATGTGCTCCCTGCGTGAAGTAGTGGGGGCAGCACTACTATCTTTGCACAGACGTGAGCGGTACATCAGTCTGCATCCAGTCGTGATAGAGTGAAGGTTTGTCTGATCACTAGTTCCACTTTTGTAACGTCTCAAAATGTGTGCTGCAATAGAAAACCCCGCCGAGTGCGAGGTGCGAGCTGTGATACGTTTTCTTACGGTAAACAATATGCGGCAGCAGTCGGGAACTTTGGGTGCCGTGTATGGACCAAGTGTGACGAGTGAAGGAGTTGTTCGTGAACGGGTTCGTTCATTTAAAAGTGGACGAACAAACATTCATGATGAAGAAAGGAGTGACAGGCCATCAGTGGTCATTGATGAACTCGTTCAGAAAATTGATGGAAAAGTTGCCCCTCCCATATTTGGCACTCAGCGATTATCAGCTCTTCACGCATATGAAAAAGTGGTTTGGATCTAAGCTCTTTGGTGATGATGAGCAGCTGAAATATGCGGTCATAGACGGGAGATTTTTCTGCTGGTGGAATTTCTAAGTTAGTGCAGAGATATGATAAACGCTTGAATGTTTATGGAGACGATGTTGAAAAATAGAGCGAAGAAGTAGTTTTCAGATGTATATAATAAATTCTTCGTATTTACTTTGGTGTTTCTTTTTTTAACCAATCGGAGGTTACTTTCCGAACGGTCTTTGTAGAAAAAATGGACAAATCCCTACGCATAATACAGCTTGTTTTTAACAACGCTGAATTTCTCGGATAAAGGACAGACTTTCTTGTATGTTATGACAACGTAAATTACAATTACACATATTTCTGCATTTTACACTTACAAATCTTAAAAATTTCGCTAACATCATGTAGCATTGTAGCATATCAATATACTACGTAAGTTTGAAATATTACAGAAATAACGTGTACATTGTATAACTGGAATGTATTCCTCAACGGATCGATCTGAATGAATAAAATGAAATTATTTCCCACTTCGCCTAAAGTATTGTTAACAATGTCCGATTTCATATATTTGCCGGTAACATATAGACTTCTGGTGTTGAAGACCAAGATTGGCTATGCAAAGCCAGATAAAATAAACTACATTTTACTATCTTGTGATTCTGACTACTAAGGAACCACTTTCGGCAATTGAAAAAAAAAATGAATTAACTAATGGTACAATCTAAGTCTCCATCTCTTGGAAGACAATCCATAATTGTAGCCATTGCTCTGGTTAAATATGTCATAGTCCCATAGGAACCGCTTGGAGCACTATCATAGAAATGCTGGCAAATGTATGCAGCACCTCCACATAATAGACCACCTGATGAAGTAGTTTCCCGTTGGGGTTTGGCACAACACAAGGTAGCGTCTCCATTAACTTTCATCTACAAAGAAAGAAAAAAGAACGCAATGAATTATACGTAATATTTACTACGCAATGCGTAAGGTTGTTTTCGATTAGTTATCCAATATTGTTATCGGTGTGATAAATAGACAGACAGCAAGTTTATGTAGTAACTATCAAAATGTTACGTTTATATTGAAAGCTTAAAATATGCGAAATAAAATTCACAAATTTCACCAATAAATTGCTTAGAATAAAGTACTAATTAATGTAAAGGGCACTGAAATGAAATATACTGTTTAATATTTAGTAAAATCACCAATAATTAAAGGGAACACTCATTATAATTTAAAATGATTTTACGAGGGTAAGTCAAAAATTATCCGCAATTTTGGCATAACTTTTCTTACATTGTTCATACTGATCTCTGTTCTCGTTTATTATTGTCATGCTGTTGTGGTCATGCTATGAAAGTTTGATGGTAATTTCTCCATTTGTTTTCCTTTTGTCGCAGATAGATCATGGCCACTTCATTAAAAGTTTGCAATGATCAGTGATCAGGTTTTTGTGGTCGGAAGGGGTATCAGGAACCATAACTGATTTCCAGACGATCTACCACTTCATCAATAGTCACTTGTCCGTCTAACAGATTCATGTCATGTGCATGCTCAATGTTGTCATCGTTTGTGACCGTAGATGGTCGTCCGAATCCTTTTTCATGCGTAACTCTTGTGCGATCATTTTTCAGTTTTTCAATCCATTCATAGACCGTCTGTTGCGGCAAGACACTGTTCTCGTATTGTACCGAAAGTCTTCTATGGATTGAGGTCTCTGGTACACCTTTCGACCACAAAAGCTGGATCACTGCTTGTTGTTCCTCTTTGGTGCAAACTGCTAATCAAGTGGCCTTGATGTATCAACAACACAAGAAAGACAAATGGAGCCGGATCAAAGTTTCATAGCATGAGCACGACAGCATAGCAATAAAATAAACGAGGATAGAGGTCAGTATGAACAATGTAAGAAAAAATATAGATATATTACGGATAAATTTTGACCTACCCTCGTAATAGCAATAAAGCTTTCAAACTGTCATGATTAAAAGTTTTTTGTCCTAGGAAGTTGTTGAACAAACCTCATTGTTGTAGAGTTGTATACTCATTAAAGATTTTAGGATTATTTCCGAGTAGCTAGTCTTTCATTTATGCTTCAATTTGTATAAAAGGACTCAGAAACATTCTGTATTGTGACCTATGTTTCTACGATTTGCTACGTGCACTTCTAGTCCTATGTTATTATCACACTTAAAATGAATATTCTCCTGTGCTTCGAGTTGAGTTGATTTTAGTTTAGCGTCCCGTTCAGCAGCGAGGCTATATGAGACGTGGACCTACTGATTAACGTGGAATCCGAACCACAAGAGTTCCCGCCGGGAATCGAACCCGGGTCTCCCACGCCGAAGGCACGTACGCTAACCGCTTAGCCACGAGGGAGCTCTTCTGTGCTTCGAATATAGACACACGTGGGGAACACTTGGTTAAGAGTTAAGATACGAAAAAAATAAAAACAGAGCGAAGTTGTTGGAAAACGGTGGTTTTCAATGTAAAAAGGTGGAATTTTTCCAATCGTACCAGCCGTTTGGGCTCCGCACTGGTAAGGTGCGCTATGTTAAATGAAAATGCAATGCTGCCAGTTCAGAGGCTCTTCTCTTCAGCCTTTACCATACCAACAATACAACATTGTTGAGAAACGGATTCGAGTTGAGTTGATTTGGAGTTTAACGTCCCTTTCAAAAGCGAGCTATATGAGACGGGGCCTACTCTGCCGTCCTAAGCGAAAAGACCTTAACTCCACATTTTTCGAAAATCGAGAATGGGAGTGTTCGTAGTACAATTCTGCATCTATCTAAAGTAAAACTGACGTGGTTTGACCAATAAGTAGGGGGTAATGACGTCATAAGTGTTTACCTTATGTTCAAAACTGTAACTGTAAGTAAGCAAAAAGACCTTAAGTGGCAATTCATAAGCAAAAATATTTAACTGTATTACCACACAAATTTTAGATTGTGAAAATATATTTAATAAAGTTTTACTGAAATACAACAAATTTGAACGTACAGTCTAAGCCAAAACGCGTTTTGCTTATTTTCTCGATGTGAAATGGAGATAAGGCCTTTTCGCTTAGCAGGGTAGTACTGATTAACGTGGAATTAGAACCAATGAGCTCCCTCCGGGAATCGAACCCAGATCGCCCACGCCACAGACGCGTACGTTAAATGTTTAGCCACGAAGGAGCTCTACAAACGGATTCGAGGTGTTCTAGGTTTCCTCGCATAAAAATGTACACACTCCCCGTGTCATTTTTGAGTGCTCTAACGTTCTGTTCGAACTGGCTGCTGAGCTGGAAACGGTGTTTTTTAATTAAACATAGGGCGCCTAACCTGTGAAGCTCAAACAGCTGGTGCGACTGAAAAAAATCCATTTTAGATTCAAAATTACCTATTTCCAACAACTCATTATTATTATTATTATTATTATTATTATTATTATTATTATTATTATTATTATTATTATTATTATTATTATTCAACATGGCGCCGGCTGAAGATCCATGTGCGTTATGCAGGAAGCCAATATTTGGCAAACAGTTGATTTTATCTTGTTGTGTGTGCAAAAATCGATTTCATGTTAAAAATTGTTTGAAATTTGGACGTGTTGAGAATGAAATATACATGGCAAAAGGTGTTTCAACATATAAATGCCATGATTGCATCAAGAAGAGGGACGACAACACAGTAGTGACCCCAACTATTGTGAAGACAACGAAAGTATCTGAAGTTTTAGTAACAATGATAACTCATTAATAGAGTCGTGTAGCGAAGAAGAATTTGAAAATAACTCAATTAGTGACTACAAAACAGAAAATGAAAATGTGAACTGCAGCAAATGTTGTAGTGTTGTGTCTGCATGTTTGAAAGAAGTGCTGGCAGCTTTACAAACTGTAAGTGATAATTATGAAACCCTTAAGGCTGAAGTCATTTCTCTCAAGCAAGAAAATGTGAAGTTAGTTCAGTTGTTAGAAAAATCCAACACAGTAACAAACGCAACGTATGCTGAAATTGTAAACAAACCGCCTCAGGATACAACTCAGGTGCAAGGACAACAACCCCAAAGCAATAGCAATAGTATACAGGTTAGCAGTGCCAAGGTCAGTTCCCCGAGGCAAGACACATACACCGAGTGGCAAGTTGTGCAAAAAGCAGGAGTTAATAGAAGAAAGCATTTGGTTTCTGATAACACGAAGGCACGTGAGCCTGTCAAAACTAGATCAACATTGGTGCAAGGAAAAAAGGTGAGTGATAAGCTAAAAGTAAACAAAAAAGCACAAACAAAAGCAGTTTTTGTTACAAGACTCGATCCGACCGTTACATGTGAAGAATTATCGAATTTTGTTAAAGACAGTGCTGATATAGACGTACAAAAATGTGTAAAATTAAAAACAAAATACAACAGCTACTCTTCCTTTTATGTTTCCGTCTTGTCAAATAATTTTGATGATATTTTGAATGCTAATGTATGGCCGGAAGGAGTACTTTTTACTGAATTCTATGGAAGACTCAGAGATAATATTGTGTGTGTAAATACTGTTTAAACTAAATAGAAACATAATGAGCAATCAATTAGATAAGTCAATTATATTGTTTTATCAAAATGTAAATGGTTTAAATAGTAAAGAATCAGACTTTATTGACGAAGTTAATTGCACTGATTATGACTTAATATGCATATCTGAGAGTTGGTTTAATCATGACAAAGTTCATTTTGAACAGCTTACTGAGCAATATACAGTTTTACGTAAAGACAGAAACCTTCAACTGACAAATAAAAGTACAGGTGGAGGTTGTATTATGTTTGTAAATAAAAGATTAATGTATGACGTAGTACAGGTACCGTTTCCGAACCTAGATGTGATTATTATAAAGTTATATATACCCAATGATCCCCCAATATTAATAGGTTTGCATTATATTCCACCTAGCTTGCCACCCAAAGAATTTGTAAATTATTGTGATTGGCTGAATAAGTTATTAATTGAAAAAAGTTTGAAAATGTTGCTTCTTGGGGATTTCAATTCTGCAGGTATTGATTGGCATAATGGAATCGTAAAAACTAAGCATTCTTATTTAAAAACAAAAGCTGAGAAGATGTTAGAGTTAGCGTCTATATTTAGCTTAAAGCAGTATAATAGACCATACGACTCTCAGTTGCCGTACAATATATTGGATCTTGTTCTAACTGATATTACTGAATGCTCAATATGGTTTGATGTGAGTCCATTAGTCAAGGTAGATAGGTTTCACCCATCTTTCGTATTCGAATGGCAGGTTGACGAAAAGTTAAATTTCTTAAATGCAGATACAGCTCAAGCTCAAGGTGAGTTATATGACTATGTAAGAGCAGACTTTTATCAATTATACGAGGACATTAAAAATGAGATGAAAGTAGATAGGTTTTCAGGAAATGTAAATAACAGTACGGTATTATTGCAAGATTGTTTGGAAAATATATTGAAACCAAATGTACCGAGAAAGCATATTATACAAAAGAAGAAATACAAAGCTCCTTGGACTACTAAAGAGTTAAAAGCATTAATTAATAAAAAAACAAAATATTTTGTAAAATTTAAGAAAACTGGTAATTTAGTCATTTATGAAAAATTTTCGGTTTTAAGAAAAAATGTTAAAAGAATGTACAATAAACTTAAAAAATGTTATTTTGAGCAGCTGGAGAATAGTATTTGTACCAACAAAGTGTATTTTTGGAATAACTTTAAAAAGTCTCAAGACAAAAGTGTACCAAATAGAATTTTGTTCAATGGTACCACCATTACAGGGACAAGGCAAATTGCTGAAGTTTTTAAAGATGTATTTTACAATAATTTTAATTTAAAAGTTAGTACCCTAGACTGTGCTGTAGTTAGTAATCTGAACAGCAATAATATAACGATTCCAGTAATATGTGAAAATGATGTTACTGAAGTAATAGGTAAACTTCGGCCATTAGCATCTTCAGGACCTGGGAGCTTTCCAAATTATATACTTAAAGCAAGTTCGAAAGAAATAGCTCCAGTCTTGTCAAAAATATACAATACCTCATTAAGAACAGGGTCATTCCCATCTAAATGGAAACATGCACATGTGGTACCGGTTTACAAGAATAATGACAAGTTAAATCCGAACAACTACAGGCCGATAACCTTATTGAACATATTTTCTAAAATTTTTGAAACCATCATTCACAAATACTTGTTTTTTAATGTAAAAAATATATTGCAAAAATCACAGCATGGCTTTTATAAAGGGAAATCAGTTGTAACCAATCTGTGAAATAACGGATTTTATCTACTATGGAATGAAAAGTAGATCACAAACTGATGTCATATACATTGACATGAGTAAAGCTTTTGATTCAGTTGACCATAGATTACTGTTAAAAAAACTGTCAAATACAGGTGTAACACCCTTGTATCTAAAGTTTTTTGAAAGCTATTTGACTGGTAGAACATACCAAATTAAAATTGGAAATGCCATGTCAGATTCAGCCAGCATTAGTAACGGTGTTCCTCAAGGTTCTCCTCTGGGCCCATTACTTTTCTCTATTTTTATTAATGACTTACCAACAGTCTTAAATCATTCAAATGTTTTACTTTATGCTAATGACATTAAGCTTTTTAGTGTAGTAAATAATATTGAGGACAACGATAGGCTACAGGATGACTTAAATAGAATCATTATGTGGTGCAAGGATAACGGTATGAGTATCAATTGTCTGAAAACTAAGTGCATGACCTACAGTAACAAATCGCAATACTATGTAAGTCAATACGAAATACAAGGTACTGTAATACAGAAAGTTAACACAATAAAGGATTTAGGTGTAACATTTGACAGGTCACTACGCTTTGGTGAACATATACAAAATGTATGTAATGAAGCAAGAAAAATAATCGGTTACCTGTTTAATCAATGGCCTGCTTTCTGTCAATCAAATACATATGTAGTCTTATATAAATTACTGGTAAGGTCGAAACTAGAATATGCATCAGCGACTTGGAACAGTCTAACAAAAACTCTCGTAAACAAACTCGAGATGGTGCAAAAGTGTTTTATTAGAATACTTTGTTTTAAGTTAGGACTTGACTATTATTCTAGCACGTATGAATATTGGATAACGTATTTTAAATTGGAACGACTGGCTGACAGGAGAAAATTGATTGAATCTGTATTTGTAGGAAAGTTACTTGACAACCAATATACCTCAGACTATATTTTTAAAAATGTTGATTTTAAAGTTCCAACATATGGTACAAGGGCAAAAATTTTATTGCAACCGCATAATAGAAAACATATTTTAATCTGTAGGATTTTAGAAAGCTATAATGAATGCATATCTTAAAATATGACTTTATTTTAGAATTTTAAATATAACCTAGTAGTTTTTATTTTTATTTTTTGATTTTTTTTTACTTTTAATTTTTGACACTTCTTTGTTTTAATAATTGACGTACACTACACTGTCAATGTTTTTATTATTAATAATTTATGATATAAATGTAAACATAATTCTATCACTGGTACTATATATTCATTGCTAAAATATTGTAGAATAAGACAAAGTGCTGTATTTTTGCTGTATTCTAGCTGTTCTCAGCACGTAAAATAAAGTTTATTATTATTATTATTCGTGAGTGTGCCCACCTTAACAAAACCAAATATGCCTATGGTCCCGAACTTTCGATACAGCTGGTATTCTTGGGGCCGAAAAGGCATTTGAAAGATAGAAAAAGAAACAACCCTCGAATGATTCTACAAATCAATTCCTGAAAAGTATGTACTTTCAACTGTAACGCTTCTGAAAAACTTCAAAGCTATATGCTGTCGCCTGTAACTGATGTTTGGCGTTCAGTAACTGAAAGAAAGTAATTCTGATACGCTTTTGCTTATGGCTAATGCTGTTTAGCTACCTACAATCTGCCACTTTTCGCCCTCCACATTCTTATGGCGAGCAAAGACATTATATATAAAAATGAGATCGATGTTTCATATCGTCTTTTCTCGACAAAACTGATGAATTTTTGAACACAACACTTAAGTTGAGATGAGCTTTTTATCAATTTACTTTGATAATCATCTACGATCAAATGTCCATTGCATTGCAAAGCTGATTTCTTATTGTTGCGAATGGTCAATGCGCATGCGTATTGATTTTAATTTGTATATAACTTGTACCAAGACTGTAAGAGACATCAGTAGGTCACCCCTCTGCTAACATTTTTCACTGTTGCTATATTTTTTACTTCGTTTTGTGAGTTAACTTTTATTTATTTTCTTATCACTTCAAAGCTTTTTTTTTTTTTTTTTTTTGGTAAATTTATTCTAATTTCTCCATTCTTGAACACACTAGTAGTGATAGAAAGACACCTGAACACAGCGAAGCAGATTGAATGATACTAGTATATTATATACATACATAAACAGGAGACAAGCCGGAAACAAAAATCGATTTCAACGTTTCCGTTTGAAGTTAAGCTATTGTGTCAAAAATATCAATGCAACTTCCGTCAATACGTTTTTTTTTTTTTTTTTTTTTTTGTTTGTTTGTTTGTTTGTTACTGGAAGAAATTATGATGATGGTTAACGATACTATACATTATGGACCGCGAAAATATGGTAACTGCGCATTGGGGCTTGTATAACTTCACCCACATTAGGCAGCAATTTATCTGTGATGATAGACGGCTAGCCAGGATGTTCGTTATGGTAGTTGGCCCTTTCACTATCAAACTTTCACGATTTAATGAATGTAGCACGGTTAGTGTGCAAAAACCGAATGGCATTTGTTACTTCACATTTGCCGAGATTCTCGATTTTCCGGTTCATTTTAACTGCTCGCAAGAACACGTAGGCAAACACCATTACGGCTATGCAACTTGTACGAAACCCCTCAAGCCAGGCGACCCTGGATGCTGTCTCCTATCTTCCTGCAAACATTTTTTTTTTTTCGCCAATGGCCTGGCGGCAGAAGCAGCACATGACAAAGTTACAGATAAAAATCTGTCTTCTTATGCAGTAAGTGCTCTAATACCATGGGTAACTACGTAGAATGATAGCTCACGGTGCGTACTTCCAACATTAAACGGTTCGTCCAACCAACTTCTTATTTTTTTAATATTTATTCAACATAAAAGGATCCTATTTGATTGGTTGATTAGAGCATAATGTCCCTTTTCAGCACTGTGACCTGGTGTTTAAAATGGGATCAACGCCATTACTCAGGTTTATATTATATTGGAGGTTACTACTCCCACCGGGAATCGAATCCAGGATGCTACGCACGCAAAGCACACGCTGTAGCCACCCGGCCATAAAGCAACAAGGTTACTATCTTCTCGACAGTTCTCGTAATAACTGCAAATACCATAATCATGGCTATAATACAGGGCGCAAAATTTCCGGTCGCAAGGTCGCCATTGGCGACTAGAAATTTAGAGCTGGCGACCAGTGTTCAGTAGGAAGGGTTTCTGCCTGAACTCACAGGGCTCCGCAGTTTCTGTTTCTCACGAAAATAATTGTCACTAAGTAACATAATTGTCAATCAATGCTCCTTCACTTTAAGGACTTTGATCCGAAAACTGCAATCGACAACTAGTACTTCAGTACAGAGAGAGACTGTTACACGAACATGAAGTTTTTAGGCAAGATATTATTTAACATGTATATGAATTATCCAATTCAAAATTGATTATCCTAAATCTAATTGTCTGGTTTTAAAATTTTATGTCCTGATGCAATCTCTGTCATTGTCAAACCAAAGGCCGCGGGGCGTGGGAAAAGGTACATTTATTCTAACGATGGAAAACTGAAACATACATTGTTTTTCTACATATTCTCCCTTCCCTCCAACGCACTTTTCCCAACGTTTCACAAGTTTTTTAATTCCGTCGAAAAAAAAAAGTTTTTCGGTTGCACTGTAGCCAATTTTGCACCGCATCAAGATTTCTGTATCGGTTGCAAATCTTCTTCCCCTGACTGATATGTAAAGTATTAACGATTTCGTCCACTGTGATTCGTCTGTTTTCCATCACCGTACCCCGAACGACTTTCAAACTACCCTCAGTCTTTGACGTGATCATAAAGAAGTTCTTCCTTCTTTGAAACGCTCTATCCATTCGCAGATCTTTCTTCGCGATAAACAGCTGTCATCATACTGCGTCTGCATTCAACGAATAATTTCTGCAGGTGTAACAGCTTCCGCAAACAAAAAGCGAATCACTGGCCTCATTTCCTTCTAGGTGCAGATCCACAATGGAGGTGCCATGTTTAACAGTCTGTTACACACCAACGACTAACGCGGGAATAAGAGTGACAAGTTACATAGAAGTGTTGCAGATGACACTAATTCAGCGCTGGGTACTAGCAGTGTTACCAAACACTAGTTCGAGAAATTCCAAAATTCCCTTTATCTTTTGACTTTTCCTTATATATATAAAGGAAACGAAATTTCAATTAGTGAAAAATAATCTTGCCTGAGTATTAAGACACAAAGCTTTTCTAATATGTAAACGTACAAAACAATTATTTATATTCTATAATTTGTAATAAGTGTTAAAAAAATCTGTTATTTACCTGATCTTCTAGGAATATATTATTCGCTTTATGAACTAAGTTTTCGACAGCAATGATACCGCCTAAGGAAGATGCAACATTGTATTCCGTAATTAAGGTGAGAACCATGAGAGCTTCTACAATTAGCTGACGATATTCAGGTTGTGGAATAGAATTCAGAACTGTCTCCACAGCTAATGCAAATTTCAGTTCTCCAGGAGTCATCTAGGGGAAAAAAATTAAAAAGAAATTTAAAATACAAGTAATATACGGACAGTAAGTTTTATTTGCAAATATTAAATACATACGAAAAGCTCAAGCAAGCTTACGGTGAAAGTGCATTACCTCACGCAACAGTGTTTCGTGGTTCAAAGAATTCAAAGAAGGACGAGTTTCACGCGTTAAGCAAGGTGGACCTGGTGTTTCGGTCTCTGCTGTGACAGAAAGAAACATCAATACTGCTGCTGTGATTGTCCGTGAGCATCGAAGATTAACATTACGTAAACTAAGAGAAGTGTTGCGAATTACATATGGTAGTGTTTTTGCAACAATGCACGATCACCTCCATATGTACCGTGTTTGTGCCCGTTGGGTACCGCGACTGTTAACTTCGGACCAAGCTTGCTTGAGCTTTTCGTATGTTTCAGAAGCTGTATGGTTCAACCGAAAATAAAACTTTATTGCTCCATACTGTTCTTCTAGCGTAACCTCCATTGTATGCACATAAACAGAACGTTGTGAGGCGAAATGGAAGCAGTGTCTAAAACGCAGCGGATTACTCCCAACCTACCGACACGACAACGCTGCCACCTAGTGAGAGTATACATGAAACACAACACTTTCAACTATCAAACGTGTCGGCATTCGGCAACAAAGGAAACTGCGGTACAATAATCAGTCTCAGTTTTTGTTGATCAGGCCTCGCACATTGATCTCTTTTTTTATATAGTATTTTGTATCATTACGAACTTTAAAATGTATTTTTTTAATTGTATTACGTTTAGAAAAGAAAAAGAACAATGTCCAAGTGTCCTCCTCTAAAGAAATTTGTTCTCGGTACATCCTCTACAAACACTGTTTTCAAAAGAATTTCTTATGTTTATTGTGGGATTTTTGTATTTTTCTATGAATATAATATTAAACAATACAAGTGGAAAACATTATTTACTTACTTCTTGAGTGAGATTCTGAGGCAGAACTCTTCCTTCTATTGCTAAACCTTGGCACTGGAAATAAAATAATATTAATTTTAAAAAATGGAAGATGTTTTCATAACTCTCAAACTTAAAAATACGATAAGACAATTTAAGCAATCACATGAAATAAGATATAATTATGCAGGGCTTTCAAAATGATGTTCAGAGTTTCAAGTTCATTATAAGCAAACAGTTGAATCTACCTTAGTAAATAAGTGTTACACGAAATATTTTTTTCTCTTTTTTTCTGACACCTATGCCCCACGGGTAACACGACAAATACATACGCGCACGCCTCCTGTGTCTTCATTCACGCTGACCGGCAAGTAGTTTACTTTTCCTTATATAGGCAATCTGTATTTCAAAACTGTGCCTCGCATAAATTAAATTACATGCTGACACACAATCATAGTCATACGTCTTGCGAATAAAATCAGAAAAATAAACACACTGCTGAACAAGACTGCACTTATTTAATACAAAAACACATTTAAACGTGACGTTTCGATCTTCTAGCCAAGATCCTCATCAGACGTACACTCAATCATGTACAGTGTAAGTCTGATGAGGGTCTTGGCTAGAAGATCGAAACGTCACGTGTAAATGTGTTTTTATATTAAATAAGTGCAGTCTTGTTCAGCAGTGTATTTATTTTTCTAAATTACATGAAATTTACATTTCAATAAAATTAGAACCTAGTGACATGTTTATTTCAACATATAGTATTGTTCTTCCACATTTGTAGTCGGAATACATTCAACACTGATTTAAGTTCAATAGTTTACTTATAACACACTTTTAAAACCCTGAAGATTGCTTTTAAAATTGCTTTATTAGTATAGTTTATGTGAATAAATATATATCTTAGGTCATTTACCATATATATCTTAGGTACCAAGATGATGATTTCCACCACTTCGGTAAAAGACGTTTGTTTTGTATCTAGCATTAACTACTCACGAAATTCTGATATTCGAGTTTTAAATTACTCGATATTACATTAAGATTTTTACCCCTCTCATAGAAGGGAATGAAATCTTTCAGTTTAATGTCCCCCGATTATGCCCTTTAGAATAAGGGAGACGATGATTAAAACAAGTGATTTCTTTGAGCTTTCCTAGTGTTTTCTTCTTATACATTACAAGACAATCATTTACATATAAGATGTCCATCTCAATTTGGAGCGAAGTTAAATCATCAACAAACATATTGAACTGTGTGAGCGCAAGAGTAACTATTGAAGAACATTTTTTGAGATAGTTAATTTAGGAGATAAAACAGTATTCATTTTAATTGGTATGGTTCTAACTCGCATTTGTAACTTACTCTTTCCAAAACAGACCATACTCGTGGATAGAAACCTCTTGGAACTCTATTGAGAGCACCGTCTAATCGCCGGCGTCGAAGCCACTGGCCTTGTCTATCTGGCTCTTGCTCTTCTATATCTTCTTTTCCTAAAATACTTCCAATCTGACTTTTCTGTAAAACAGAGAAATGATTTTAAGAAAGTTAACAATATGCTTAACATTATTTACATAAATGTAGTTAAATATTTACACAATTATCGAAAGGAAAGAAAAATTTTACTCACTACATGTGTTCTTTCTATGTTTAATTGGATGATTGTTTTGATTTCATCGTAGTTTCGCACAAAATATATCTACAGTGTGGAAACTTTTGAAATTTTAAAGAACCTTAACAGACTCCAAAATATATCAGACAAAGACGAATGGTCTATGATGTCAATAAAGTGTATTGTGAATATTATATATTGATATGACCAAAATAAATATAGAGATAAGAATTAGGAAACACATTACAGATGCTAAAGAAGGTGAATGAGCTGGTTTAGGGTTGGCTAAATACTCAATAGTTTCGCAATTTAAGATTGAGGATGTAAGAATTTCCCATAGTAGAAAGAGAACAAAGAATTCAACATTAAATATGGACAGAGGTAATTTATACGAACAATGTGCTTATATAACAATAACTTTATTAATCAAAATAAAAGTTTACAATAGTCAAAACGTTTCTTTTATACTTTTCATTAAAATGTATACGAGGGGCACTCCATATATTTCGAAATAGGCGGAAACTATAAGAGATATAGCTATTCCCTTTTTCCTCGTTACAGATGAGACATCAAGAAAATTGAAGACAAGAGGAATTTCAGCGTGGATATCTGATTTTTGTACGAGTGTGATATTTGTGATCCAGTGTTAACATTCTCGTTGTGGCAATGAAGCTGTCACGTGAAGCATATCGAGCTATGACTTTCGCGTTAGCCTAAAAGAAAAAGACTGTCTCGATAGGTTAAGGTTAGCGTTTGCTGATACTGTTCCAGCATATACAGCAGTGTTTAGACGGTATAATAATTTTCAAAGGGGTCTGAAGTCCTTGCAAGACGAAGCCCATATAGGAAGACCAACGCTGTTAGTGGCTGTTGTGCCAAACATGGTATCCAAAAATCCTCGATGAATATTCTAAATAATGGAGGAGGCTTTAGGTACTGGATCTTATTCAGTGCACAATTTCACACGAACATCTGCAACTGAAAAATGTAGTTTCTCGGTAGGAACCCAATTGTCAGGCTTCCAAAAAGCAGAGAAGGTCACAATTGTATGTAAAATCTTTTAAATCGAAGTAGACACTAGATTATTTCTAAAACTGTTACAGGTGTTGAAATCCACATACTATTTTGTGATTGAGCCACTCGCCAGGAAAGCTGTGTATGAATCTACAAAGACAAGTTTTTTTTTTGAATGAAGAAAGTCATGTACACGGTGTTCTTCTGTAGCACTGGTACGCAACAATGTCTTTATCGCATGTTCCTGAATCCCCGAAAAACCAAGGTTTAATTTTCCATCACGATAATGCTTCTTCGCATACTGCAAAGCAAACACTGGGGTATTTCCAGTTTAATCATGCCAAAATACTTCAGCATCTTCCCTGTTCCCTTGATTTAACTAGATGAGACTTCTGGCTTTTCTTTAACCTTAAAAAACATTTGAGGGGACATTGTTTCCACTCAGAAGAAAAACTGAAGCATCAATCATGGACTTTATCAACAACATTCTAAGACAAGAGTGGCACCGGGCTCTTGACTTATGGCAGGAGTGATTAATAAGTATATTGCTGCTAAAGGGAATTGCTTTGAGCATATGTAACAAAAATTTGCTCAAAAAATGTAGTTTTCTTGTACTGCAAAACTTTTGGAGTGACCTTCGTATAGGCGTTTACAATTGCATAATAATTTTAAAAATTATTTTCAACAAAAAAAGCCTTAACCGACCGTAACGCAGCATCTTTTATGATATTTAACGACTTTTAAAAAAAACATCTTACAAAACTTGTTGCTTGGAGGCTCATGATCCTTAAAAAACTTATACGAGATCACCGGGAAAACATACTCTTTTAAACAAAAACAAAAACAAAAACAAAAACAAAAAAACAAAAAAAAAAAAAACATTAAAATCGGTGCACTTATGTTGAAGTTAAGCGTAAACATAATCAGAACATATATACCAGGGGCAGTCATAAAGTTTTAATTATCACCTCGAAAAAGTCAAGCTTTGATCATGAAACTTGGTGTAAGTGTTAGTCCTTCTTTATATATTCACCTTTCAATGGATGACTTGGCAGAGACCTTGGTTGTAGAAGTCTTCAGTTTGACTTCATACATTACATCTCATTATAAGAATTCCGATACTTTTTACACATCTACTAGGTTTAACTGTCAGCTGTCAAATTACGTTAGGTCTAGCCCGCTCCTGTTCATATATATTGAGAAATGGGACATTAACGCCATCTCGTGCGCAAAATGCTCAATATTTTTTAGACTGCCATATAATATCAGACCACAATACAAGCTTGAGAAATTAATTACCTACCTTACTAACTTTACTGGATTTACTGCTAACCACAGAAAAGGTACCGTGCCCAGCTACAAAAGAATTTGATAGCAATAATTAATATTAACACACGCATTTATAATTATTATAACCTTACTATTTCCGTAAACATTTAAAACGAATTTTTTATAACAAAAGTAGAAAATTTTCTGCAACTTTATGTTAGTTTTTGAAAGAATATTTTTTTAAACAATTTGTACATTGAACTATAAAAGAAAATTACTGAAATATATATATGAAACTGTTTACAGTAACAATTTAATTATTACAGAAATAGGTTGACATGTATAAAGAATTAGTTATAACGATCAATTCGTTGTATTTGCTGAAAGTAACGTTTTCGAATAATAATTTTTCAGGCGGAAATTATCATCAAGTTTCCATCTGGTCAACATGCTTTTTAGCGTCTAAATATTAGTATTGTGGATGATTTTCTGAATTAAACGCTAACGTCAAATGAATATTTAATTAACAAAACTACACAAAACTTAATGTGAAAAGTTTTCTCATCACATGGCTGTATAACATAATATCCCCTGTTCATTTTTGATACTAAGGTAATATTAATAAATTCATAAATATGTCTGTAATAGTAGTAGAAGACACAGCGTAGCATCTGGGGTTGGGTGAGTACCATACCTTCAAGGGTAGCATCTATTCGCTATAATCTGGCCCATTCTCGGCAGTAATTGCTTGGTTCAAGATTCCAGATAACGTTACAACTAAACCCTTCCGCAAAAGGATGATGGAATATGTCCATTCGTGTGATGGGCCGAGACCCATCTATCAGTTATACCTACTGATAGAGGGAACTCTCCTGGTGAGTGAGAGTCTACCGTCATCTTCGGTGTCAGCGTCGGAACGTGAAGGCAGGTTCACATCTTCCTTTTGGTGCCAGGAGGCATCCTAACACCACAAGGTTCCTGAATCCCGTGGTAAAACCACTACCCGGCATAGTCCAACCCGCGTTCTAGGAACCCCTTATACAGGGCCGGACTTAAGCCGATTGGAGCAATTGCTTCAAATCAAGCTCCACGCTAGAGCGTAATCTACTCTTGGTTGTCAAATGCACAACAATACACTCCAATATATACTTTTATTGACAATTCCAGTACCTGCGGCATCTGCAGAAAGGAATTCATTTTCTTCAAGTTGAAACTGATCAAAACTTAGTTGAAATAATAAATCTAACAAGAACCTTTGAACAATTCGGCAATTTTGTCCACTGTATCCAAAATTAACAGGATTTTTAACTTAGAAGAAATCCTAGAAAATTTTGTAGAGAAAAAAAATTCAAGAAAGCTAACTTTATTTAAAAAAAGAAGGATAATGATTCATTTGTAGTTTATGAATGCACTTGTCTATATTCATAAGTAGTTTATTAATAATTTTTAGAGGTTCCAAAAACATAATCTGTTTTGTACAGTGCACTTAAATTTTCATTTCTTTCCTGGTTTTTTTCCCAATAAATCATTTTACAGTACTGAGAAAATGACATTGTGACTATGTATTTTTTAAAGATAATACATTTTGATTGTTTTCCGTTCTATTCTACTACACAGAAATAAAGTCTATAATGAAGTATATGGTCTTTTATATATATATAAAATTGTTTCCAATTGCGGCCCCAAAAAAATTGTTTCCAATCGGGCTCCCCACTTCCTCAAACCGGCCCTGCCCCTAGCAATCAGAGAGGAGCTACAATCCCAACAATATCTAGCTCCGATTACGGGTGAAGTACTACGTGTGCCACCGGAATCAATGACTAGTGCAATCCTCCATTTGGGAATGGAACGAACTCCTTACGTCCTGGTAGGATGTCTCTTCATATTTGACTCTTATTTTATAGCAAAGGTGATTCTGCCAGTGCGCATTTCATTAATTGTATCTCATAAAGAGCAGATTCTTCAATTTGATTTGATAATCTACCGTTTCGACTAGCAATTGAAGCGATAGGAGCGTATATTATCAGGAAAGCACGGGATATTCTCGTACCCTTCCCAGTTTTGGTTGAAACACTCAAATCTTTACTGTCCTCTCAGAAGCTGCGGAGTATGTGAGTGTAAACATTATTAAACTTTATGTGTACTCACCATCGAATATCAAGGCTATAGAAAAAAATAATCCCTGGTCAGTGCGGCGGGAAGAAAAAAACTATTTTTAAGGAGTTCGTTTACCAGAACTCCCTTAGATATTTATTCTATTTGAGTATTCGTTCAAAAGACAAAATCTGAAGAAATACTTAATGATCACCACCAATCTTGGTGAGGGTGTAGAAGGCAAGAAGTTAGCAAATGAGTTCGTTGATGGATATTTATCTACTGGAAGTGTTAAAAATTAACCATTTCCAGTTTTAACGTTATAACTATAGAACAAAAACGGTAATAGATAGTGAAAAGTGGTTTCCTGCAATCAATTAAGCACTAACCCAAGAACACATTTTACCTCCATCTGAACTCTCTACTAAAACCTGAAGTGACAGAAATTCACTACACTTCCAGTTTTCCAGTTTTAGTGTTGATCTATATTGAACAAAACCGATGACAGATAGTGAGATTTTTTAAATTAATCGATTTAACGTTCTACAAATACGTACCATCTTCTCTCTTAACTCTCTGTTAAAACTGAAAATGGTAGAAATCAGTAACTTCCAGTTTTAACGTTGATTGCTGTACAGTGAAAAAGGTTACAGGTACAAGAGACGGCTTTCTTCAATCAATTAAGCGTTCAAGAATATATTCCATCTCCAGTCTTAATCTTCTACTAAAACTGGAAGTGGTAGAAATCTCTATTACAGCCGGATTCAGTATTTGGAAAATATCACGCCTTACACACCAAAATGCTTCACGTAGTGAATATGTAACACTGTTAACTGTTTATTTATTTATTTATTTATTTATTTTTACGAAACAAATCAAGAAGATTCACTAAATGACTTGAAAAATGCTTAAAATTTTATTTTACCCACTGTAAATGAGAATTTCCAAGCGAATGAAATTTTGAACTAATTGTACATGAAACTTATTAGAATGATAATTTCATTATTACCACAACATGCCGACTTGTGTGAAGAACTAGTTATAATTATAGGAATCATTTGTTTATTCTTCAATAACAGAAACTAACGCTTTTCCTTATCTTTCAGACAACAATTACCATCAACCGTCATTCCCCATATTCTTCTCTTAGCTACAACCTTCCCGAATACTATGTGAATAATAAGTTCAACATGTCTAAGATGGGTGGGAATCGTATGTACATGGAAAATGCTCATATGTAAAGATTCCTAGTGCTTGGAAGAGGATGAGATTCAATAGCGAGCGTTTGTTCATCCGGTAATGAACTTGAGCGTTTCTTAAGCTATAGTGTGTGTGAGTGAGCAGGTAGTATTAAACATGATAACAAATGAAGTGATTTGTATGCATCCTTAATTATCCATCAATATACGTATCATGTACATTAATCTTTTATATTACATGGCGAAAGAATTTGTGAATAAAGCTACTTACATAATTTTATTCTAGTTTTGAAGAAAAGAATGACAGAGAAAAGTTTATTACAAACATGAAATAAAGAAACCGTCTGACACATTTTCCTTAACTAATGTAACTAGTAGTTTAATTTCTCATTATATAAACAGTCATAGAATGAGGAACAACTGGTCATAGGGTTATAAAATGATAAAACATACATAATTATATCTTCAGAGAGTGGGAATAAGAGTATAAGTCTAACAAGTGATCAAAATCAGATAAATTTGTATCTCGAATAAGGTATCGTTAGAATTGAGTAGGTACTATTGTAACGTCTCACATTGAAGGTAAGTGTGAAAATGATAAATAGAAAATAATAAGGCTACAAATTATATCTAAAACTGTGCACATAAAAATATAAGAACACGAAAATAAAAATTGCCAGCACTTCACAAATGCCAATTGTAAAAGAAATAAAATAAAATATAAAATAAAATAATTAATTAAAACCGTGGTATTCGTCGTGGTTAGGATTTTCTGTGACATGTATACGACACTCACTTTTATCTTTCTTTCTCTCTCTCTCTACGTAGTTTACTTCTATCTCTCCCTCTTTCGTTTTGCCCAGCTGCATCACGACGAATCACAGGTTCTCCAATACTTACGTTCTCGTTAGATCCGAAGCTGGGAAACGGTAGACAAGAATATAAGTACCGTAAAGTAAAAAGTGACTAAACTAAGCATGAACAACAAGTTAGAAATCAATTACATGCACAAATAACAAAACCTGATTTAAAATGTATAACATATATAATGACACTCAGCACGAATTCTACTACATTTAGAATAACATCAAGATTACAAACAACTTTCTATTTTATGAAATTTACGGCCGTTTTCGATTTATATTTTGAGGTGGCTGTGTGGCGTGAGTAATAGTTTGAACTGTGTTATAGTCACAATAATCTTCGACCGGTCAACTCCTTCGGGATTGTCGTGATCCAGGCGTCGATTCCCGACTAATCACAGGAATTCCACAATGAGCTCCACAGGTAATAATCCTATTCCGTTCGTTCCAATATATTCATGGGTGTATGATTTCCACTCAGGCTTCTTGCTTATAAAATCGCAAACAATGTACCGCTGCTGAATTCGCGGGAACGTAAGAAAATATGACGAAACAACGTACAGCGCACAATATGTAAAACTTCACTGATTAAAACAGTACTGATAGCTATAAAACTCACTGTAGGATTCAAATCCGCACTTTTAATACTCAAATTAACGTCTCGTCTGTTCTCTTAGCATAAAAATATAAAGCTTGGAGCAGCACGCTGGGCATGATAGGCCCGGCGGCTTCGGCTGGAGAGGCGCGAATGAATTTGCTTGTCCAACCAGCTAGTACCTATAGCAATGCGTAGGCGAAGGGTAACAGTCCCGAAATCCAGACACAAAGAGACAGTCACCAAGCATGTAGATATCACGTGATCAGGGTCCCTATTTTCTGACTCTATATGGCCGTAGGATTGGGGCTAGACACACAGACACAGACATACCAAACTGGTGAGAGGAGGCTTCGAGATGTTTCGCTCATGTACGAGGCTTGGTCAATTAATTTCAAAATTAACACTGTCTTTCCCATCTTGCTTAAATGAATGAGACTGGGGTCGGTGATAAAATAAATAAATAAATAAATAAATAAATAAATAAATAAATAAATAAATAAATCAGTTTAATTATTAGAATTAAGCATGTGAAGGGAAGGTTCGTGTCAAAATGAATACAAATTTCTTGTGCCTCAGCTAAAAAAAATTTACAATTTTATTCTTTCTTCCACCCTCTAAAAATATTCTGTGAAGTGATATATTGACAATTGTAGTACTTTTGTTTTGGTTACATTTATCTTTTTTTTTTTTTTTTTTTTTGTGATACTTTAGGTAAACATGATTGGTCTCAATTGCCCTCACAATGACCGGTAAATACGAGCTTTTAAGGTTTAACGTCCCACGATTATGCCCTTTAGACTAAAGGAGACGCATGATTAATGACAGCAAATAATTCTGAAATTATTATTTTTTTGTGCTCTCCCACCAAGAATGAAGCCGGGATCACGTAAACCACAAGTGCATGCGCTAGCCACTACACCAGCAGGGTGGGCTAAAGACGATCTGGTTTTCTCCCCAATGATCATACATCTAAATAATGAAGTTATTATTAATATTAAAGCCGGTAATCTATGTAAAATAATAAGTTTTCTGTGAAGCCAATAGTGGAAGTTTCACTCTCTTGCAATAACAAGATAAACCATACTAACGATTCGAATTATTCTAGGTTCATCTTACATTATTCGTAGTAACAATCGAGCTGCTGATGGATAGCCATTACATTAAATACCCTTCCAGTGTTTTCGTTTGCAATATCGTTTGAGTTGTAAGACTTTTGTCTTCTTGTCCATATATATCCACTTTTACAAAAAAGGAAAAAGACAAAGTCATTACAATTACTTACCACTGCTTAGTGCAAATTCTTTTCCACTCATTATATGATGCAACAGATTTTTCATTTCAAAAGGTGAAAGATTTAATAAATGTTCTGAAGCTTCTTCACCCGTGCACTGAAGATTTCGCGAGAGTTCGGTTGCCATCACCTAAAACATGAACAATGATATTAGGTGAAAAATTAAACATTTTTTAAGACGTTAAAACACTAATATACGAAACACAACATACATATGTACTTCCTGTATATAAGTGAGTCACTTTACGATTCTCGATATATCAATCAAAGGAATTTGTAATCTTCTGATTAAAAAAAGTCTTAGGAGAGTTATCTTCTATTATTTTTTTTATCTTCTTGTCATTCTCTTGACAAAGCATCTCAATGTTGCTTTGTAGGGAACTTGTGCGATATTGATTTACAGACTTAAAGACGCATGAATCTATGAGGGTTGTTCAACTCAATCCAGGACTTTTTCATTTCCCGCGTTTCTGGATAGACCATTATTCAAGATGGCGGACAACAACGTGAACGTCTATGTAGAACAGCGTGTTGTGATGGACTTTTTAGTGAACGAGGGCATAAAACCTGCTGAAATTTACAGAAGACTTCAGGCTCGGTATGGTGATGAGACACTCAGTCGCCGTAAGACATTTAATGGTGTAAGAGCTTCAAAGATGGCCGTATCTCTATTACTGACGATTCCGGTCGTGGTGGATCACAGCTCACGGTAGTCATTCCTGAGAACATTCAGGGCGTGGAGCATCTGATCCTGGACAATCGTCGCATAACCTGTCGTGAAATTGCAAGAGTGCGTAATCTGTCGTTAGGAACAGTGAATACTTTGAAATGTGTTCTTCTATTTGTTTTTTTTAAAAAAAGTCCCGGATTGACTTGAACGACCCTCGTATTAAATACATTTTATTTCTTCTAATGGAAAATATAAATCTATTACTTCCTATTAATTATCATTTTTCTTTTTTCTTCCTTTTTAAAAATAATAATTACACATACTACGTACTTCTAGTTCTTAGTAATAATCAATGCTTTTAAAAAGAGAGAGAGATGTGACAGTTTAAACATCGACTCAAACTCTCGTAAGTTGCAGATCAAGGCTATAAAAGTTTTCATAAAAGATACATTGGCATAGCTGTTTTAGGAACCGACAAAACTGCCAATTAATAGTTATTGTGATCCAGACCTATTTGTTGTTAATGCATTCTAATACCTAAAATAATATTATTATAATGTAAAATCATAAGTGTAATAGAGAAAGAAACGTACTAAAGCTCAGTTAGACCCAACATATAATTAAAGCCATGCCATTACTTTTCTCTATTGTTTCTTTCTCCAACCAATATTGAGAAAATGGAAATACATACCTGAATTATAAGACCAACTCGCAATCTTAACATTTCATGAAATAACTGAGGTTCTGTCCTGATAAACATTGCTAAATACACAAGCAACTCCTGTGAAAAAATAAATAAGGAAGAAACAAGAATGAAATAACGTAAGTATTAATATTTAACACTGATGATAATAAAAAATGGATGAACATTCTTTTTGAAACATTTACATCATTATCTTTACTACAAAATATAAACATAACTTTTCAAAAGTAAGACGGAAGCCCCAAGACGGAAGACGGACAACTTTAATAATATTCTTATATAAGTTCCAAAACCAACTGAACTTAATTACAATTCTTATACAAGGCTTGGAATATGTTCTCACATATATTTTACAATGGGAACAGGAAATATCTTCGTTGCTATTCCAATCCAAAATTCTACCATTTAGTTAATCTATAACCGCTACCAGGTTATAGAAGGATTTTTTGTGGACACTCTGTATATTTCGTAAAAACAGTGATTATTATTTTCGATTTGTACTTTATTCTGCAACGCACATAAGTTCTTTCTTTGGTGGGAATTGCTTCTTTCCCACACAATTGGACAAAGAAGTCTTTCATCGTTTTTTCATATATATATTTGAAACGTTGCTTTTGGTGAGAACATTTCAGCGAATGACTAACCATTTCAGTGTTTCTCCCTGACTCCTTATATACACAGTATATATTCTATAGTTATTGGGAACTGAATTAAGTGCTTTCTTTAATCGCCTATGGAAACATTATAATAGATTAGAGAAATACGGGCTGATCAAATGTTCAGCAACCAAAGTGGCATCAAATGCGTTGTTTCGTACTCGTTATCTGTACTTTCTCACGCCAAAGTTATCGCCGTGTCTAGGCATTATGGGCAGTTGACTAAAATTAACATAAATTGTTTTCTATATTCTGTTTGTATGTGCATACAGGTGAGTTAACTGAGTGATTTTTGTAATGAACTGCCAACACTTTCAGTTGACCATTGCAACCCGTTCCTCGAGCTTGGGTGCTCAGGGAGTTTGACTCCGATACTGTACGTAGTCACCACGCACGTTGCATTGGGAACCAAATACGATTGTGCGTTAAGGGGCACAAGTTATTTAGCCGGTGAAGGACGTTTTCTTACGGCTAGCCCCAACTAGTGAATTCCCAGGTCCGCCGACCTTGTGCGTACATGTAAGTTATACACGCGTCCTCCAACATTAGCATTCTACTTTGGAGAATTTCTTGTTTAATTTGCTGAAGAATCGCCGCTACGTTTTAGGATGGTTCAGCATAACAACTGGATTCATCGTGGGACGATCCAGACAACTTTTCCCCAGTGCTAATCCCCCAAGTGTGTCAATGGTGTGAGAGAAGCATTTACTGTGAAATCCGAATTATAATCTTATTTATTTAAAGGGCTATCGCGCACTGAAAAGGCAAAGTGTGATTTCAGTGACGAAAATTATTTTACATATTCAGTGTTCAGTGTTGTGTTCATTCCTCTTCGCTATTTTATTATATATATATATATATATATATATATATATATATATATATATATATATATGATAGTATTCTAATAAATAAGTATAGTGTCTTTTAATCCAGCGTGTTTTCGTTGTTTGTATGAGTGATATTTGTGTGCGTTATGGTCTAGATGACCGTCTGATCGTCCGTGAGGTTTTCGAGACGAGACACCCGAACCTCTCGGCGCCTAATGCTCGTCTCATTATTGAGACCGACGAGCGATTTGGAAACAGTTTGTAATCTCTTCTTGGAGAGGTCCTTTATCGTCCTGTCCAGGTAAGTTCCAGTCTCAGGAGAATACTTATTGGTAGGACCATGAACCACGAACAGCGACCAGAACTCCAGGGCGGTTACAAATCTAATCTTTACTTATCAACTTAGCAAGTTTTTAGATATCGGTAGATCCGTCTTTTATATATTATTTACGAGTTCTGCAAGAAGTCAAGAAGGAAGAAGGGTTCTGCACATTCCTATAGTAACATAATACTATATTATATTGCAAACGATCATTAAAACTCTAATGGAGGAGAATCACTGTGAAACTATGAGTCTCCAGCACAATTTCTCGAATAAAAATCTGTCAGAAAGGTACACATTCTGATTCATTCTGTATAGGTTCATTTTGAATTTGGGATTGGAACCACATGTAATCAAAGGGAATAGAGTCTGGGTCTTTCGCTGAAGTGGAGAGTGCTAACCATATATCCACGAGGAAGCTTTATGCAGAATCTGAGCAAATGCGAAGTTATAAATTTTCTAGTAAACATTTACACGATTCAAAAAAAAAAAAAAAAAAAAAAAGTTGAATCTTGAATTTTGAGAGGCAGAAATAAGCTGGTTACAAGTAGTGGACATCACTGTTAGAAGAAAAACCACAAAAAATACAATCTGCTACTTAACGGTGTACATAAATAAATAAATAAATAACATGTTCCAGCAGAATTATATATCTATATCAATTATTGGCAACGAATAACATACTTTTACGTGCTATGAAAATTGGATTACTTTGATTTTCTCGAATCTCACGCAAGGGAAATTACCGTCAAGCATGTAATTTTGTTCAGCTCGATGTCAGTTATCGACTGATACACTTATCAACATCAGACATTATTTTAGTTAAACAGAAATTAATAATTATTCAAGAGATAATCACGATTTCGGGCTACATCTCATTAACCATACTACGTACTGTCATCTCGTTAATGTCATAATGAAGAGTGTATACGCCAGTATCAGTTTCACCTTGGGCGCACGGTGGCTCAGTGGTAGATTGCTTACCTCTGGTGCATGGGGTCTCTGGTTTGATTCATAGCCAAGTAAGTTTGTGGGGGGGAATATCGTGTCCGTGGGTTTTCTAGGGGTATTTCCATTTCCTCCCACTTCCTCATTCCACCGTCTCCCTTAGCCAAAACGCATAATCGTGGGACGTTAAACTGAAAGATTTCATTTCACTTTTCCATCAGTTTCACCTTAAGAGGTAGTGTGGTTCTCGTACAGCATCAATTTTAGGGTCTATAAACAAATTCCTTTACCTTGATTTTCTCGAAAATGACGCATGAGGATTTGCATTCACGCATATCATTTTGTTCATTTTAAGGAAGTCTTTCGGTTAGTATATGTCTCATCTTTGGAGATCCGCCCCTCCCCGTTAAACACTAATAATGTTGCAGAATTCCAAACATGCAAAAGATAGCGCAGAAAATTCACTGTAGTAAGAACACAAAAGATATCTCTCCTTAAAAATACAACCAAGTCAGTTCATAATAAATTAAGTGCATGCATGAATCTCGATTAAATGTTAACACCTATTTTCGATAATTACGCTCACATTTATTTTAGACTTTAATTACTTTGGCTCGGTGAAAGACTTACCTGTGTAAGCATTCCTGTACTCTCGTCATCTCCATAGGCTTGATGAATTAACTGTCGTAATTCATTTTCTGGCAAGGGTGCAGTAATAGTGTGTTCATTGGTTGGAGGCATCCCAACTGTCACCTGTTTTTGTCTCACTAACAAATCAGTAACAGCTTTCGCTAAATCTTCAACTCTCTTCCCCAACATACCTTTGAAAAAAAAAATGAGGATTACGAATATCTGCGGTCACGTCCATAACCACTAGTAATTCTTACTTAACTACTGAAAGCCCTGTGTCCATATTTTGTTATTTCTACAGTTACCATGTTATAATTGATGAAAGGAAGGGCGTATTCCATATTTACAACCTTGTGAGAAAAAAGTAAGTAGATAAAGTTTTCACGAAAGGTAATAATGCATGGTTCTACAAAGAATTAGCGATCATATCATTAAAAATAAAAATAAAAATCCCCGCTTGGATCAATTTATGCTCTTTTATGCTGATTTTAGGATGCTAAATCCAATAAAACTATTTTTAAACATATTCGTCCGTGGAGTCACGAAAAAAAACAACCTCAAAATTGACCTTTTTATATTTATTTATATACAACATTTGAGATCACTTTTTTTTTTTTTTTTTTTTTTTTATTTTTTTTTTTAGCAATCGGAAACCTGTATATTTAAAAATACTTCCATTGGATTCAGTATTCTCAAATTATTCTAAAAAGCGTATTTAGAATAGCATCCAAGCGTAGGCACTTTTTACTAGTGGCATGATCATTAGTTCTTTAAATAGAAAATTAAAGTAGGTTTGGCATATTTCACAACAGAATATATATTGTAAAACTTTGTCTCATATAGGTTTTGTGGGTAGAGCATTTAATAAAAAGAGCGTCCAGAATCGACTCCCACTACCAGTTTTATTATAAAAGCTTCCACTATAAAAGTATTTTCACAAAATACTATACAAATTAATCTCTTTAAAATCAAAGGTTAATTATAGGTGGTCTTGACCGTACGGTCGTAGACAGGATCTCCAACAGAGCCCCGTAGCAGGCTAAGAGGGGTGAAATTAAGGAATCAATGCTCCGTAGCAAGCAGAGACGGGTTAAGTGGCCAACAGAGCCCCATAGCAGGCTAAGTGGCTGAGGTTAGGATTCCCAGACTGAGCCCTGTAGCAGGCTAAGCCAGGAAATAGGATAGGCGTAGTCCAGTAGCAGACTAGAGGCCTGGGGTTAGGTTCCTCTTGCCAAACCACGTGGTGGTGTTTGTAAACACTGATGCGTGGAATTGTTTGTTTACATCACATAGGATATTACAATATATATATATATATATATATATATATATATATATGGGTGATTCCACGAAAAAGGGAAATTTTCTGTCACGGGCATTTCTTCAAACTACTACTAGAAAGAATCACCTCATTTTTATTTTGTTTGGTAGTAACCGTCACAAAGTAGGTATGCCATGTATAACAGTTTGCAAATATAACACGAAACATACGTAAAAAATTAATTATTACCCAATTTCTCAATACCGTGGGCTGTCACAGACTACAGTTGACTGATTTTAATCAATAAATTACAACTGAAGTCGCAAATCAAACACGATTTAGTGGTAATTAAATGGAAGAGAACACTTCAATGTTTCGGTTTTGTGGAAAGTAAACCTTTATAACGATTATTTTCGAAAGCTTGACCATGCTTCGTTTCTGTCACCTCTATTTCGTCTCAACTCCATGGCAATAGAAAAAATTATCATTGGTCTCAACAGATAGCATAGTCGTCCACATTGGCAACACCCACAAGAAGACAAGGCAGACATGTTTGACTGAAGAACAGGAAAAGTTGTGGGCATGTGTTAAAAGCTATAGGAAAAATATGTTTGTGTGTGGAAAGCAGGTGCGTATACTAATTGATACTCAACACCATGGTATTTATTACTGAATGTATTTGTATGGTATATACCTTCTTTCCCTTGAGGAACCTACGCCTTAACGTAGAAAATTCGTACACAATTACTCACATGTACTGGTTAAAAAGTGGGCCGGTAAAGATAAATTATATTCGATTTTCTCAACTCCATGGTTCTCAACTCCATGTCCATCTGAAAACTAAGGAATCCACGGTGTTGAGACAAGTTCACGGAGTTGATATAATCCTATAGTGTTTGTTATGCTCATGCTCTTCCAAATATTTGTTCTTTCAATATATTGATAGAAATAAAACTCGTTTATGGTCTAGTGACTAGTATGCTCGCCTTTCGTGCGTGGTTCTTGGTTTGTTTCCCGGTGGAAGCTTAAAAATTAATGGTGTTTACTTTGCACAGTGAGGCAATTGAAAAACTCATTTGAATAGAGATGTACTGAAACCTGATCGCGCTGACCATCGCAACGGTCGTAGAGCCGACACGCTGACCACGTGTCATTCACACTCAAAGGCCGGCTGGTGGGTCCTAGCCCATTTAAGGAGTGTTTCGCTGAAGTTCAGATTTGGGACTGTCAAGTAGCCGGAGGTAAAACTTCAGTCAAGTCAAGATGGATGGCATCTATTTTTAACCTATTGACGTCTCAATCTTATGATCAACTAATTGTTTTCTTTTAAGGGATTGTCGAAGAGTCTGAGGACAATATACGGACAGTCAATTTTATGACGCGGATCGGGAGGAATTTCTCCTGTCCCACTAAACCTGACGTTCAAAAAGCGTTGGTAGTTGACATTCTGTGTAGACTAGAACAGCCCTTTCCTGTTGCCTCAAGACATTTCCTTCATTGGAGTGGAAAAAGAGGGCTACTTAACAAAGAACATCGAATTATCCAAAGAAAACAGAAATAATGAGTGCCTTACACTGTCATTTAGTGTGCATTATACAGGGCGTTTCAAAACAATACCGACAACGTTTGGGAGGTGATTCCTAATACCAAGATAAGATAAAAAGTATAGACCAATCTGGGTGCACAAATGCTTCCTTTCGCAGTTATAGGCTGCCGAAACCATGAAAAAAAAAAAAAAAAGAACTTTAAAGGTCCATAGCATAAAACTATGGGACCTACCGTAGTCGGGTCAGACTTCACTTAGGAATTAGTATGTGCGCTATCCAAATATCCGTGTTTCAGAATCTTGCGGTACTTCCACAACAACTTTTATAGAAGTAGTTGGTGAGTACTTCAGATTATACGCCCGTAGCCAAACTCCCTCTATAAAAATTGCTTCGTGAGTACCTCAGGATTCTGAAACATATTTTTGGATAGTGCACATATTAGTTCCTAAGTGAAGTCGTGACCCGACTACGGCAGGTCTCATAGTTTTGGAGCTATGGACCTTTAAAGTTAATTTTTTTTTATGTTTTCGGCAGCCTATAACTCCGAAAGGAAGCATTTGTGCACCCAGTTGTCTATACTTTTCGTCTTATCTTGGTGTCAGGAATCACCTCCCAAACGATGTGTGTATTGTTTTGAAACACCTTGTATATATACCAAATATACAAATACACTTACCAAATGTTGAAAAAGTATTGCACTTTCTACGTGTTGACTTGATCACACAGAGAAGACAGACGGTTTACATAAGCTCAGAAAACAAATGAAGTAGACAATAGACAGGTTTAGTGACTACTTCGTCTGTTTCGTAAGCTTATGTGAAAAGTTTGTCCTCTCCATATGATAGTCAACATATTGAAAGCGCAATAATTTTTCAATATTCGATAAGTGTATGTGTATTTCTTTTTTTCTTATTTACGTCACATATTCATATATATACTCAATTTTGGAACCTTCATTAGATATTTTTTTCATATGTTTGCAGTATTTTCTGGAGTATTTTCGTATAACAAATTACGTGTCGTCTAGTTTGTTAGAATTTTATTCAACATAAGGAGAATAATTCTAACTTACAAAAACTATTGGAAAATTATTTCAATTTTTATGCAAATTATAAGCTTAATCACCTATAAACCAAAACTTATCACCCAGTTGTATCACGTTTCCCAGCTCCATAGCAATTTTCAACTCCGTGTTAACTAATCTCAACTCCGTGATCTATGGTCTCAACTCCGTGGGTGCTGAAAAGTTTATTATTTTTTATTTACTACACCAATAACGATTCAGCTTTGCTGAACACCTAATTAACATGTACTTAGTAGTAGCAAGTGCATGTGATATTTTTATCGAAATAGGCGACCATCAACGGAACAAAAATTTTCCAAGTGAAAATTTCCCTTTTTCGTGGAATCACCCATATATATATATATATATATATATACTTAAAACCTCTATTCTACTTAATATTAGGTAGTCTGAAAAGTACCGAGTCTTATGCGCATGAGATGGCGAATTCTTCGGCTAAAAGTGAAGATTCAACGATGCGAAACTACGTTGCATACCCATTTCCTAATAGAAAATGTAGCGGAAAATTTCATGGAAAGAGCACGAAAATGACCGTAGTAGGGTCGTAAGGAATGTCAGAAATTGTGTTCTCCATCGAACGGCCATGTCTGTACCTTACAATAAAATAAAATCGTATGCTTTTATTAAGTTATCTATTGCTTTCGAAGTCGGCGCAAATAATCTCAATATGCTACGATACAGTACTATAAATGTCTCATACAATTAGTACTTCTCCATACCGACCAAAACTTTTGGTATCTATATTTAAAAAAAAAAAAAAAAAAGTAATTAAAAAATCATTCATCATAATTTCTATCCTAATCATAATCAAAAAATCATAATTTCTATCATCATTCACTTGGTCTTCATATATATCAAGCTACACATAATATACACCACCAGCTTTTATACAATGCATGAAAACAACTTCAGTGAAGAAATAAGTCAAAGCCCTTCTTTTACTATGTCCTTTAATTCTATTATCATTTAGACAAACATTAGACAAAATAATACTTCATACAGCCTCCTAATATCACACATGAACCTAGAAATTATATTAAATGTTACTTACTGAAACCTATATAGAGTTTAATAACTACAATCAACCTATTAAAGATTATTTTTTATTCTTTTCATCCAAAAATTAAACTAACTCACTCTATGACCTATGAAACCCGGAGGTTCAATACCGCGTTCACAAAAGCTCTCCACTGACTTCTATCCTTAGCCAACTGGATCCAATTTCTACTTTGTATTCCTATTTCTGCGAGATCCATCTCAATATGGTCCTCCCATCCGCGCCTAGTCTTCCTAATGGACGTTTTTCGATTGGATTTCCAGTTAAAACTTTGAAAGCTTTCCTACTTTCTTCCATTCTCGTCACATGACCTGCCTACCTGAGCCTTCTAGGCTTGATGACCCTAACAATATTTAGTAAACGGGATAAATTATGTACATACTAGTTCCTCGTTATGAAATTTCCGCCATTCCCTATTCACTTTTCTCTTGGTTCCGAATATTCGTCTTAGGATCTTGTTCTCAAATACTTTCAGTCTATGATCTTCCCTCAGAGTAAGCGACCATGTTTTGCAACCATACAGAACAACAGGCATGATTATCGTTTTTAAGCTTCTAATTCCTTGACAGAATTCGCGACGACAAGAGATTTTGAACTGAATAATAACACGAATTCCCTGCTTTCAGTCGACATTTAATTTCTTTGTGAATATGATTTTCGTCTGTTAATATTAATAAACGCATCCATAATTTGCCGTATTATGGTCCCGACGCACTTCCATATATTTAGTTTTCTCAGCATCTACTTCTAAACCCATGTCCCTGCAAGCGTTTCTTAAGACCTCTGCATTTTTTTCTATTGTTATCCTATCTTCCCGTATTAAATTTACATCATCAGCATACGCCGTAACCTAGTGAATACCATTCAACTCTAAGCCCTGGCCACTTTGATTTTCCTTATAGTGTACTACAGGACAAAGTTGAATAATAATGGCGACAACGTACCTCCTTGTTTCAGGGCATTCTTGACGTGAAAGCTCGTGGACAAAAATTTTCCTACCCGGACTTTACTTTGCGATTCATTTAAACATACCTTAATTAAACTAGTTAGCTTTTTCGGTATTTCAAATTCTGTAAGAACGTTCTACAATGTTTCTCTCCTAACCGAGTCGTACGCCTTTTTAAAATCAATAAATAGTTGATGTACCGGGGTATTGTATTCCCACTTCTTTTCCAGTATATGTCGAATGGTAAATATTTGGTCGATAGTTGATCTATTTCGTCTAAATCCGCACTGATAATCTTCAATAATTTCATCTGTGTAATCTTGCTAATAGAATGTTTGAGAGGATTTTATAGGACGTTGACAGAAGAAAAATGTCTCGATATTACAGTCAGTTTTGTCGCCTTTCTTGTGAATTGGAACAATGATCATTCCACTCTTGTGGCAATTCTTCCTTGTTCCAGATAAGGAGAATGAGTTTGTGTATCTTGTTACACAATTTTTCGCCTCCAGCTAAAATTAACTCAGCCGAAATTTCGTCTACACCAGGAGATTTGTGTTTCTTTAATTTCTTTGTAGCGATTTCTACTTCTATTCGATTGGGTTCTGGAATATACGGCTCTGCGATGTGTATCTCCCTTTCTCCACGCACATTAGTTTTTGGCTGCGTGTTAAGCAAATCGTCAAAGAAATCTTTTCATCTATTTAAGATGCTATCTCAGGGCTCATAGTGGTCTGGTCTCTTGTAAATAGCTGAAGTGACCAAAAGCACACGAAAAAGTGACCAAAATCTCATCATGTCCTTTTTTTCCTTTGTCAATTTCTCCATCACCTCTCTTGTTTGTTGTTTTGTTTCATCTTTTCTCCTTTACTTGTTCTTTTTGAGCTTCCTCCTTTCTTAGATTTTCAAGGTATGCTTTGTAGTTACGGTAGGAACCAGTTCTGGCTTATTTCCGAATTTCTTCATCCCAGACATTATATTTAATTTAGCATTGAGAGTTCTCAAAGCCATGAAATACTCAAATTCATCACCTACTCTTAAGAAGAACATACAAGAAGCATAACACAAGATGAACATGATGAACTACACAAATACACACAACATTGAGCGGAGCGTTAACTATTAAGAGAGAAAACTAAAAGACTATTATGACAAAAGAAAGAATACACACAGAAGGGTTCTCAACCCCACCTTGAGAGCTTAAGCATCCATCAACCATTCACTGTGCTTTAGAAAGAGTAAAAGCTGAAGTGAGAATAAAGCTGACTGTTTCACACGTGGCAGCAAGTACTGAAGCTTTCAGAAAAGTAATGAACGGCAAATTTCTGCCTTTTTCCATATATTTTTATATTTTTCTTAGAAAGCTGCCAATGCAAAACATAAATCATACGAAAAAATCACTTTACCTCTCAAAAAAGTAACTTTTAGTGACAAATTTGAAAAAAAGTAACTTTTAGTGACAAATTTGAAAACAAGTAACTTTTAGTTAAAAAAGTGACTCGCTATGAGCCCTGCTATCTGTATCAGTGAGAACTGTTCCGTCAGCTTTCTTTAATATATAAGCACGTGGTTGATAGCCTTTATTAAATTCGTTGATCCCCTTATACATGTCCCGAATGTTTTTACTTTTAGTATTATCTTCAAGCTTCATCCAAAAATTACAAAACTAAATATTAAGCCATCAATAAGGTGTTTAATGGTTATTTCATACAAATTGCCTTCTATAATAGAATTGGTAGAGCGAGAGACCAGTACACGTCTAAATAAGTCATTATACTTAACGACAAAAATAATTTTTGAATGTACAAAACAATGTATTTCTATGGAGTGGTATAACAGTTTTCAAGTTATTACCTAATTTAAAAATGAATATCATTTGTAGAAAAAGCATAACACACTTTTCTTATTGAAATATTTATGATTCAATTATTTTTTTCAAGATATCAGAAAATCCATAAGAATGATCTGATGCTGAAATCAACAATTAATACTAACCTTCAAAATTTGTTAGTCTGGTAGAATAAAAGTTTACATTTTCATCAAGTTTTCACTTTAGTGTTAAAAGTATTGTCAAAGCGACAAGAAGGTGGGATATAGAAGCGTTATGATCATAAGATGGAAATAAATATGGGTATTCTCACTTCTGATAATGTTCCAGGATTTTCTTCTTACTTTAACTTTCTTAATTTAAAGAAAATGGCAGGGGACTTACAAATGGATTAACTTTAACATGAAGTTGACAAATACTATTGCTAAGCATTACCTGCAATATGTCTTACGAGACCCCAGAGTTTTTGCTGACATGCCTTCTCATACAGTACTTTCAGGAGGTCCTTTATGGTGACAGTTTTACCACCTTCAACCATGCCTTAAATAAGAAAATTTCGAGTGATAGATCCTTTGGATAAAGTAGCAAATTGTATATATTAAAAAAAAATATTATTGAACGAACAAAATCTACAGATACATGGTGAATCTTAAATGTGCCTACGTAAGTGTAAATACCTATTGTATGACGACGTAATAACTGACAGGTACACAAAGTACATAGAGGTAAACAACAAGTAACTCAAATACACCAAACACTTCGTTTCACAGAAAATTCTAAATACTAGATCATTATAAAATCATATTTTAATATTGTATATATTTTTTATTATTTTAAAAATTATGACGAAATATTAGTGAATTCAAATGCATACTCTCTTAACGAGCAAAACGCAGAAAATATTTAAAATAATAATAATAAACTTTTCTATCTCAACCATCTGACGAAATCTATCCCTGCATACTATTTCAGAGCAAAACCTCATCCTATCCGTTCTTCTCCGCATCTCTAGAAGACTCGCTACCACACGAAATGTAAGGTGTTCATATTCTTTCCATATATGGTGAAATGTATGTGAAATAATTCTTTTTATTAGTACGTGTTTTGTCCATATCTTATGGACTGTATGTGAAATAATTCTCCTTATTAGTACGTATTCTCTCCATATCTCATAAACTGTATGTGAAATAATTATTAGTAGTACATGTTCTGTCCACATCTTATAAACTGTATGTGAAATAATTCTTATTAGTACGTATTCTCTCCATATCTTATAAACTGTATGTGAAGTAATCATTCTTATTATTACGTGTTCTCTCCATATTCAAAAACTGTATACGAAATAATTCTTCGTATTAGTTCGTGTTCTCTCCATATATCATAAACTATACGAAATAAATCTTCTTATTAGTACATGTCTTATGTAAAAAAATACTTACTGATGTGCACTGTTCAAGTTCGCTTAAGAAACAACAAGCACTAAAATTTACGTGTTTCACTGTACAAATGTACAATTCATGTAGCAGCGAGCGTTCTTAAGGCCTGCAGAAGGATTTGTTGGTTTAGAGTTTAGATTCCCTTTCAGCACCACGGCTACCTTAAGTTGAGATCCGAGCAATAAACGAATGCTGGGAATCGAACTCGAATCATCTGCGCCAAAACATGTACGCTAACCACATAGCCACGAGCCACGAATAAGCTCTGCAGAAGGAGTAAGTTGGTGCACCGGAACACAGTTCACCGGATGCTTTAGGTAAGCCAAAGTTTTTGGATAACTAAAATATGCATTCTATTCTATTGCTAAGTAATCAAAAATGCAACATATTCAATAAGAGTACAAGTTAAATAGACAAAGTAAGTAACGTATATATTTAAGCTTTATACATATAGTAACAACTATTATCTCATAAACATCCTGCTATTAATGGCAGGTACTTTACTGCGAACTGACAAGCTTTCATGCATTGCAGTCCTCAATTTACCTTTTCGTCTTGACATAGGGTTTATCCTCTTTCAAATCATGCACCAATTGTTACCTTATTCTACGTTTTTTTCGTTTTCCTTTCATACGTTCCTCAAAAGATTTTTTTTTTTTTTTTTTCTACAGTATTTTAACCAATTTCTTATACCTTAATTACCTGTCGTTCATACTTCCCACTACCTTTGCATCTAATCTCTCATATTTACACTAAATCTAAATTACTCAACTTTCTTGCGGCAAACTACAGGAAAACATTGTAACGTTCTGTTGATTGCTATATATCAGTATCCCAGTCGTTAAAAACACAATGACCGCACATCGATCTGATATCAGTTTCTGCGCACCTAAATTTTATATTGTTACTTCCATGTCACGAATCGCTAGTAAATATGTTGGGGCGAGATATAAACTACACGAAATGGTGTTATTTATTACCTCCGCCTAATATACAAGAGAATAAATATAAGGAAAAGAATAACTTAATGAAAGAACAATTTATAAGTCACTTCATAAATAAGATGCTAGATACTTATTTTATATTTTATAGAATTAAGAATAAAGATTTAATATGAGAAGAAGTCACTGTACTTAACTAAGATTAATTCATACATAATATGAGAATTACCGATCTGATGATAAAGTAAGTATAATTCTTTCGTCAACCGAAGTGCAGTTTGTATATAAAGAATACCTCCTTTTACGACATGGTGGCTTGTGCCATTAAGTAAGTCATCCAATCGTACCGAAAGAGAACCTGTGGAGAACACCCCGATAACTAAAGAGCCACCTAGAACTTTCATTTCAAACAACTGACAGTCGCTTGTCAACTCCATGTGGAGTGGTAGTTGCCACAGTTCCAAACATTGTCCCTTAAGTTAGTTAGAAGATTGTTATTTAATATATATAGTGTTCTTAAATATACATATTATACTTGATTTCTTGTTTCCAAGACCAACCTTCTTGTTCTTACATTGCCTGAGATTTTCATATTAGCCATAGAATTGGCAAGAAAGTACAGACACAGTGGGTATTAAGACGTTGTAACCTCGCAAATGCAATCAAAAGAGAGATGGAGAGAGGACGGGATGCTGTTGTAAAAATCAGCACGGGAACTTGAAAGAAATTTGTTGAACTTCACTCTTGTTCAGCATCCCGTCAGCATTTTTATATATATATAAAAGTGAGTAATCCAAGTCTAAGTCATAATTCTATAGAGGAAAACCTGTTCGTCTAGGCTAAATTGACGACAGTTTTCACTAACGCCGGGATGTGAGTGACGACCTCACATTGTCTATGTTTACACATGTAAACCACAAAGATAAATGTTGAGTCTTAAGGAAAGTCACATCGGTAAAAATTTTAATTCTTTTACGCTACAAGCTAAGAACACAAAGTTTTATGCAGCCTCAGAAAGCTGCATTAGTACATTAGGTAAGTTTTCTTCCGTTAGCTTGTAGCGATAAAAGAAAGCTTCATACAGCCTCAGAAAGTTATATACAAGAATTAGTGCATTCGGTAAACTTTCTCTCCTTAGCTTGTAGCGATAGAACGAAGTTTCATACAGCCTCAGAAAGCCGTATACAAGAATCACTACATTAGGTAAGCTTATTCCATTAGCTTGTAGCGATAAAAGAAAGTTTCATACAGCCTCAGAAAGTTATATACAAGAATTAGTACATTCGGTAAACTTTATCTCCTTAGCTTGTAGCGATAAAACAAAGTTTCATACAGCCTCAGAAAGCCGTATACAAGAACCACTACATTAGGTAAGCTTATTCCATTAGCTTGTAGCGATAAAAGAAAGTTTCATACAGCCTCAGAAAGTTATATACAAGAATTAGTGCATTCGGTAAACTTTCTATCCTTAACTTGTAGCGATAGAACGAAGTTTCATACAGCCTCAGAAAGCCGTATACAAGAATCACTACATTAGGTAAGCTTATTCCATTAGCTTGTAGCGATAAAAGAAAGTTTCATACAGCCTCAGAAAGTTATATACAAGAATTAGTACATTCGGTAAACTTTCTCTCCTTAGCTTGTAGCGATAAAACAAAGTTTCATACAGCCTCAGAAAGTTATATACAAGAATTAGTTCATTCGGTAAACTTTCTATCCTTAACTTGTAGCGATAGAACGAAGTTTCATACAGCCTCAGAAAGCCGTATACAAGAATCACTACATTAGGTAAGCTTATTCCATTAGCTTGTAGCGATAAAAGAAAGTTTTATACAGCCTCAGAAAGTTATATACAAGAATTAGTACATTTGGTAAACTTTCTCTCCTTAACTTGTAGCGATAGAACGAAGTTTCATACAGCCTCAGAAAGCCGTATACAAGAATCACTACATTAGGTAAGCTTATTCCATTAGCTTGTAGCGATAAAAGAAAGTTTCATACAGCCTCAGAAAGTTATATACAAGAATTAGTACATTTGGTAAACTTTCTCTGCTTAACTTGTAGCGATAGAACGAAGTTTCATACAGCCTCAGAAAGCCGTATACAAGAATCACTACATTAGGTAAGCTTATTCCATTAGCTTGTAGCGATAAAAGAAAGTTTTATACAGCCTCAGAAAGTTATATACAAGAATTAGTACATTCGGTAAACTTTCTATCCTTAACTTGTAGCGATAGAACGAAGTTTCATACAGCCTCAGAAAGCCGTATACAAGAATCACTACATTAGGTAAGCTTATTCCATTAGCTTGTAGCGATAAAAGAAAGTTTTATACAGCCTCAGAAAGTTATATACAGGAATTAGTACATTCGGTAAACTTTCTATCCTTAACTTGTAGCGATAAAACAAAGTTTCATACAGCCTCAGAAAGTTATATACAAGAATTAGTGCATTCGGTAAACTTTCTATCCTTAACTTGTAGCGATAGAACGAAGTTTCATACAGCCTCAGAAAGCCGTATACAAGAATCACTACATTAGGTAAGCTTATTCCATTAGCTTGTAGCGATAAAATAAAGTTTTATACAGCCTCAGAAAGTTATATACAAGAATTAGTACATTTGGTAAACTTTCTCTCCTTAGCTTGTAGCGATAAAAGAAAGTTTCATACAGCCTCAGAAAGTTATATACAGGAATTAGTACATTATAAACTTTCTCCCCATAGCTTGTTGCTATAAAATCAATATTTTTACAGATATAACTTCTCTCAAGAGCCGCCAACTGACAAGAATGATATGTTGCGCTGCGATCAGAATTCACTTACTGCCGAAGAAAGAGAGAAAAAAGGTTTCTTTATCAAAAACAGATAAATCGGAGATTCCAAACCCAAAGCAGACGATCAAATTCAGGAAGTGACAAAAATACTTTTTACCACTTAAAATAAAAAATACTTCATGTGAACTTCCAAACACTTTTTCTAATCTATAGATCTACTACTCTACAAAATATAATTAAACATAAAAGATTAATGCATCAATTAATAGATATGTAAGCTTAGAATAAATAATATTCGAAACACTGCCGTTACTGAAAACACAGTGTTGTGAATACCAACCAGTGTCAAAGTTGAGTCCTTGAGTATCAGCGAGATATTGTAGTATGTCTCCTTGCTCTTCTAATTGTTCTGTTTCTCGCAGCATAGCTAACAACTCTTCAACTTCCTGATCTGCATATTGTGTATCAGATGTTGATCTAAAAGTAGAACAGACAGAAAAGTGATTTCTTATTATGTAGTGGATCTAATATAACCAAGTAATACTTGAAAAACATCCAATGTTTTGTGTAACAAGCTTTTTAATTTTATTTTTTTTATTTTATTATTTATTTATTTATTTATTTATTTATTTTTTTTTTGTTAAACCTGGAAATACATTTTAAATAAACCTGGAAATACATTTTAAATAATAGTGTTTAAGAATGAAGACTTGATAACCAGATTTTTTTTTTTTAATGATGAAGACTTTTATCCATTTTCGAATATATATTTTTTCTTTCTATTGTTTTTTTCGGATACATATTAGTATAAATTTTTCATTGGTTACATTATAAGCTTGCCGGGATTCACATCAAATACTCAAAGCTAAGGAAGAATTGGGTTGATTTCGTAAAATTCAGAGGGATGATACCGTTATCTTCAAGTTGCACGAATGTGCACTGAAGTCGTATTACTCACTTTGCAGCTATTAACAAAATACATTGCCGTAAGGGTTAGTACTCGTAATAAAAACTTTATTTCATTCTCATTACGAAACGGAGCAGATTATAAAATGCCGACAGAAAACAGGAAGCAAGCGAGATAAGCTTTCCCGTACTTTTGAATTGCTGCTGATACAAGTATTTGCATTTTTTCTTTCCTTTTACCTTTCTAAAAATAAAAGAAAAGCATACATCAAACTCCAATGCTGTCTGATCAAGGATAGTCAAAGTTATATCCCATCTCAACATTGTAGTTTTGCTACTTTGGCATTTTAGCTTAACTTGTATTCTGCGTAAGCTATTACGTTTTCGGAGTCTCTTATCAGCAAACCCAATACTTGCACATTCCATGATTATTGCGATTCATCAAAACCCAGTCAGAACCATCGTTCTCGCGAGATAAGATTGATGAGCCAATCTCATAAAAGCTATGGGAAAGACGCCGTTCTTCACTATCCGATGCTACTGAATAGAATTGTTGTGAACACAAACAACCAGGACCAGTTTCAGAAGATCGCGTATACGAAGTACATCATTTTGTCTGTCATTTTCCAAGGCTATTATGATCAAACCACAAGTTACAGTGGGCACCAAGTATGGGCTACGGTTAAGCTATTTGCTTCTATGAACTGAAATAAATATACCTTATTCTATTTCTCATTCGAGCTATCTTCATGTTCGACTTCCAATCCTCTCTTAGGATAACAATAAGACGAACTACCGAGAGTGACACGAGTTCGACCCCACAAGAAATCACTACCAGAGATCACAAAGATTCTCTGTCATCTCCATAAGAAGAGAAGATCTCATCATGTGCAATTCTGGCTATTGTCAGATAGACTGTTTAGGTTCATGGAAGACATGGAATTCAGACGCGAGTGATATTTTTTGAATGCCTCCAAAATTTTGAACAGTGCTTTTGTGGAGATAATGAGATAACATCATTACAAACTCCTTACCAACGTCAGGAAGCAGAAATTACATGAGCAATTATTAATGCTGATACTTTTAGTAGCCCCGCTTACCGCTATAATTATAGATGTTTTAGTACATAGCTCTGTTACCCATAGAATAAGGTTTTTCATTCAAGCATTTGATTTGAGCAACTCCGTATTAACTAAATCTAGCCCAAAACTTGGAATTAATCCTTCACAGACTTTATGGACAGTGTTTTTTTAATTAATTAATTAATTAATTAATCCTGGCATTTAAGTTATTTAGAAAACATGTCCATGTTGTTTACACTTCATGTATAACATTTAAGAAACCGTTTTTCACTACTTCTGACAGTGCAAGTAAGTCAATGGATTTGTGTCTGTTTATGTTCGTATTATCACGAAAATAAGTAGGACCATAATATTGTACATGAGGTATAAAATTTTGCGGAGCATTTATACATATTTCTGCAATACGAATTTTGAGAAAACATACTTAAGACAATAAACATAGATTAACGGAATAAATTTATCATAGTTAAGTTAAACACAACACAGCAAAACATACCAATATAAAAATGCTGACCCATTTTCAGAGCTAAGATAGGGAAAGATTTGAAGTCCAAAGTATATCGACATACTTTCTTATATATTCTATGGGAAAGCTGACAACAAACTTTTAGTTTAATTCATAGTTTTCCTGCGTTCATTTTCTACAAAGCAATAAAAATTATTTTATTTTCTCCTTGCTGTTATTAACAATATATAAGTACATAATACTAGATAGAAATATTTTGATGTGCTAATTGCTGAGGATAGCTGTACAGGTCTGAGGTGTTGCTAATTGTGTAATAAGAATAATTATTTTGTGGATGAATCTGAATAAAAGAGAAAATAAATAAATAAATGATTTTGTAGTATGGAGAGCTCATTGTATGGTAACAAGCATAAGTAGATGACCGAGCGAGTTCTTTCCTCAAAAATTTGAGTTCGGAGTCTAAACTGAGTACACTTTATTGTAATTTGGAGAAAACTACGTCCTCTTTAGTTTAAAGTAATATGTAATATAATAGCTGTCTTTGCTTCAAATTTATTGACAAAATAAATTATACAGCCGAGAATCCATTTTGATGACGATTTAGCGACTTTATGATCAACACTGATATACTGGAGGTTATACAATTAAGACATTTGTTAGTCTTCTCTCATATTATACTTGAGACATGGTGTAATGATTCCTAATCTTATTTAGTGGAAATAATATCTAAATTATTAGTTGTATTTACGATATTAAAGTAGAAGTATAGGGCTAGACGGATGTCTGTAAAGTTCAGATATGGTTTTGACCGAGATCAATCAACTAATTGAAGTTCCTTTTCCCTCCAAGGCTAAATAAAGCGAGACCTGTTTAAAATGATATCCAAACCATTACTCGGGCTTGTATTCGAGGCAGGCATCCCCATCGTAATCGAACCCGGGACTGTGTGTACGGGGATCAATGGATTTATATGAGTAATTTTTGAGCTTTACGTCTCCAAGTTTGGATATCACTTTAGCTCTTATAGGCTAAAGGAGAAACGATTAGAAGTGAATGGTGACTATGAAATGAGCGGTGAATGGACCATACGTAACACTTACGCACTGAGCAGGACTGGAACAAGTTACAGATTGTCAGCCTAACATCTTAAACCACTTCATCATGTCAGCCATCTAGGGGATTAACTAACTAACTCTATGGCCTATGGGACCCGGAGATTCAATACCGCGTTCACAAAAGCTCTCCACTGACTTCTATCCTTAGCCAACTGGATCCAATTTCTACTTCGTATTTCTATTTCTGCGAGATCCATCTTAATATGGTCCTCCCATCCGCGCCTAGTCTTCCTAATGGACGTTTTTCGATTGGATTTCCAGTTAAAACTTTGAAAGCTTTCCTAATTTCATCCATTCTCGTCACATGACCTGCCTACCTGAGCCTTCTAGGCTTGATGACCCTAACAATATTTAGTAAACGGGATAAATTATGTACATACTAGTTCCTCGTTTCCGAATATTCTCTCAGAATTTTATTCTTAAATACTTTCAGTCTGCGTTCTTACCTCAGACTAGGCAACTATGTTTCACAACCATACAGCAGAACAGGCATGGTTATCGTTTTATGTATTTTAAGCTTGAAATTCCTCGACAGAATTCGCGACGACAAAAGATTTTGAATTGAATAATAACACGAATTCCCTGCTTTCAATCGACATTTAGTTTCTTCATGGATATGTTTTTAGTCCGTTAATATTGATCTAGGGAAACAGATGAGTTATTAATAGAATCGACAAGGCGGTAATTTAAAATACTAATAATAGGAAATAATTATGTCTACACAGAACCGTTTTATCAGAATAATTCTATAGATAATGTTATGACTTTTCTATATACTCTACCTATGACGTGGTGTAGGTGAGTGTGGAACGGCTAAGGTTTTCCACGGCAAATAGCTATCTTCTGGAGACGGACTTCGAGGTTGGCTTTCTGAGCGGTCAAACTCAATGGCAATTGGCTGACTGCTCATGATGGACACACGCCTTTCTTCACTTTGCATTCCTAGAATTTCAGCTGAAAATAAACAAAATAAAATAAAATAGATATATTCTTCATCATGATCATCATCCCACTTGATATTATTATTATTATTATTATTTTCTAATTTGTAATCTAAGTTTATTAAAGAAGGAATATACATGAATTACCTACATTATTAAACTAGACTTCCAACTGTAGAAATTCATTTAACATCCAGTGGAAATTCACAAATGCTTTAACATATCAAAATTTAATACGTTAGTAGGTTACAATAAATTAACAATCAAAAAGAAAGAGAGAAAAAAATTAAGAAAGCGAAAATACTCAACGGAAATTGGGTATTAAATTTCCTATACTTTATATCCTGTAAATAATTAACGAGATATCGGTAGCCTCCAGATTTCCCACACCTTCTATTTGGTAATAATTATTTAAAGACAAGTCGCTTACATCAAGATTTCCTACATTATATTTTATAAAGGGAATGGTTAATCCCAAATTCCTGTATGATATATTGACAAATACTGAAGATATAAAAAAACAAGGAATGAAAATTAGATTATTCCAACGAGCACTAGCTCACATTAAGGGACTAAGTATATCTATCATTTTCGTATTTTTGTGTCATTTCTACATGATATGATATGTGTCATTCAACATATTTATTCTAAAAGTATTTTTTTGTTAAATTTCTTTTCTAAATAATGAAATTGATTTTATATCCTTCAAACTTTTTGGCAGTGTATTGTAAGTTTGAATGATATTATATTTAACACTATTTATAACATAAGTTGTTGAATTAACACTGTCAATTTCAATTGGGGTCAATTGGAGAGACCGACAACTCATTCGCAATTTGTACGAGTCAAGTTGCGCTTGAATGATGGAGAAATCAATAGTGTGGAGATTGGAAGAGAAAATTAAAATGAAATGAAATGAAATCTTTAGTTTTACGTCCCACGCTTATGCCGGTTAGGCTAAAGGAGACGGTGATGATGAGAGATGAGTGAAATGGGGGAATGAAGAAAGTGGGAGGAAACGGGAGAACCTCGAGAAAACCCACGAGCACAGTGTTTGTCCACCACAAAGTCCACACGGCGCAAGCTCAGATCGAATCAGGGACCCCAAGCACCGGAGGTGAACGCTCTACCACTGAGCCACCGCGCCCCCAAGATTGAAAGAGAAGTCAGACACGGATGTAGTACGTCGCCCCAATTATTTAACATTTACAGTGAATGTTTAATGATGAAGCATTAATGGGAATTGGAGATTTCATGACTGGAGGGCAGATCATTAACAAGATCAGGTATGTAGATGATACGGTTATTATAGCTAGAACCGAAGAAGGACTACAGGAGATTATTGACAAAATAGTTGAAATTGGAAAACTATATGAAATGGAAATCAACATCGAAAAATCGAAAGTCATGGGAAAATCCCATGGAAATGCGCCCTTACGGGTCAGAGTAGAACAAAAAGTACTTGAAGAGGTCGATTATTTCAAATATCTGGGAAGTATTTTGACGAAAGACTTTTACTGTACCAAAGAGATCAGGTCGAGAATTGCCATACCCAAAGAAGCATTCAACAAGAAAAGGTCATTCTTAACTAGCAGCCTTAATATTGGATTAAGGAAGAAACTGGTCAAGTTCGTGTTCGGTTCGTGTCCTGTGGATTCCTAGAAGGGCTTAGGCATTCATGACAGTCTGGGATTCTATCCTCTATGTTTTGGACGTCTCCTTTAGGCTTTATTAGCGGTTCGGAGATTTTAGCAAAGCGATCACATAACCACTGGACAATACGGTTCAGAGTTCGGGTCAGGACATTCTGGAAAATTAACATAGAGACTGATTCTAATTGTATCTCTAATGCCAATACAATTTAATAATGCGAAGATTATTACGTTGTATAGGCATTAATTATTTATACTGAAAAGTAAATTAAATTTTCTTAAATTCTAAAACATAAATTTAGGTCATTGTAATTATTTTAGTAAATTATTAAAAAAGGATACGTGTAATTATAATTTTTTGATTTTAATTAATAATACTGAATCTTCACTAGTACAAATTAAATTACACACTGGCACTTTGATTTAAATAATGGATATGATAATGCAATTTTACATTTGGCCTAATTCTTCTTATTGCAGTCGCGGAAGACGCGGTAGTCGCGAGCTAACGGTTGAACTTCACTACATCGTACGTTTTTATTATTTCACACTTTCACTTCTCACCCACTTTGATGCTGAAGAAAGATAATTTCCAGGTTCCAGGGGGATTTACTTAAAGTTGGAAGGATGAATTTTTCTACTTTCCATTTTATCTTCTTTCGAGTGGTCTTGAAGTTTCTCCATTGCGCAGCTAGCTCCTTTGGATTTAACTTTTGAGAGTTGTCCGAAGGCTTTGGACTGCGTTGCTTTACATTTTCTTTTATTTAGTATAATATGTTGCACTAACGATACTTTACATTACACTGAATTGTGCAAACGTACGTAAACAGCATTTTATTTTTACTTTTGATTGTGCTTTTTGTAAATTCACATAATTTTTTAGACACTGCGTGGTTAGAAGCTGTTATCACACCAGAAACAATCGTCAGACTGATTTGGATTTTCTCCCCGCCTCTCCGTGCTTTTACCGAGCGGAGAGGCTCACAATGCAACCTGTTGATGTCAGAGCTAAAAATAACTATGACAACCTATAGGCAGGAATTTTTGGAGATGAAGTTTGCTCCCTGTACCGAATTTTAGCACCGTATTTGGAGAAACGAGAGGGTCCACCAAGACTTCCGTCGCAGACGCAACACATACACACATATGCATATTCGTCTGTTTGCTGAGAGAAAAATTCTTTAGTGTGCTTTTATACGAGGTTCACTTAAAAAGTTAAAATCTTCTTCATTACTATTCGATGAGTTGGACTATATGGCTACACTATGTATATTATGTGTACGTACTTTATACAGATACAGGTACACACAAGAATAAATTTTTAGTAGTAAATCGAATGGAAGTATGTTTAATTCCATTGACAAACTCTTACTGGATAGTACATAGGACGACAATTCATAGTTCTTATGACTTTCTTTTGCTATTGAGAGTGATTGTATTTTCGATTTATTAGTGTGTCTCCAAATAATACAAAAATATATCAGATGATTTTGTATGTATGCATGATACACTATTCTTTTTAAATTTGTTGTTAGGACTGTTCTAATGTAATGCATAATCGCTACTATAGGACTATCTTCTTTTCTAAATCTTTAATATACACATCTAATATATTTAGAGCTAGAAAATTTGGTATGCTATAAGAAAATAACCCACATTTGACGTCAGATTTAATAACTAAATAGGTACATAGGTATTGATGAAATAGTAGGGAACTGGTTACCTATTTGGGCAGTATTTTAATATTGATGTTTTGGAACAGAATTTTAAACATGTTGAAATGTGTAAAGTTTCCATTCACTTTTTTTTTTTTTTTTTTTTTTTTTTGTACATAGTTATTTTGAAATTTGTTTTTCTTAAACTTTATTTTTGTGAGATAAATATTCACAATGAAAACGTCATGTAAATTCAAGATCATACATCATATATTACGAATAGCAGTCTTAGAAGAAATGAAGTAAACTTTTTGCAAGCCAACAAACTTTTGAGCAAGACCAGAACATGACTGCATGTAGATAACCAAAATATCCGCTCCGAAGTAGTTACGTACTGCTGTACTTCCACAACTGGGTAAGCAATTTCCTAGTGTTTCATTTATTAAAAGATACGTGCTGCATGAATTTTAACATATTATTTGGGTATTGATTTTCTTCTACTTATGTACAAAAATGCAATCTTCATTAATCTCAAAGTTAGCATGAAGAGAAAATGTATATTCACAACAATATTAAAGATAAGAAGGTTCTCACTACTAACTCACATATTATCAATCAATGAGATTAGACTCTTTAACAGTTAATTTTAAAATTAAAAACAAATTAAAATTAAATTACTTATTAACTTCTCAATTAAAATTAAGAATAAAACCTAATTAGTTAACGTATTAACTTAAATTACATGAAATACCCATTCAAATAATCAAATTGAAATTTAACATTACAACTAACATTAATATTTATTGCTGGAAAATGAAACTATTACTATTAATGACTTATTTATTTACTTAGATACTTAAAAAAGGTAGTGAATGCCAACTTTACGCAAAGTTTAACTATAAATGAATTATAATTAACAGTGACAATTTGCTCTTTCAAGATTCTTATAATTTAAAAATCTTACAATGAAACTTCAGTTAACTCATAGAAAGAAAGAAAGAAAAAAATTATATTGAACTGAAGCTTAAAAATAGGCAGAATACAAAAATACGTACGCTCTACAGCAATGGACCTAGTTTTCTTAATTGTTCCTCGAACTGAGATCTTCCGTCGCATGCTTTTGGCTCTTTTAACAGGAGACTTCACTAACAGCTGAGAACGAGATGTAAGAGACTTTTGAAGGTGTTCTTCAAGATACTGTTGTACTTGAGGGTTTAATTCTGAAAAAAGAAGAAGAAGAAAAAAGAAAATAAGCAATGAATTAAATAAATATAATTGCTGAAAATTTTCACCAGAATATTGATATCAACTGTTAAATTTCATTTCAACTATGTATTCTTCACAGATTTCTGTATATTAATTCTACAACAAGGAAAACACACGAAATGCAATTATCTACAAAATTCATTTCAATTTTTAGACATAGAATGGACAAAGATTGAAAAAAATGAAATGAAATCTTTAAGTTTTACGTTCCACGATTATGCCGGTTAGGCTAAAGGAGACGGTGATAATGAGAAATGAATGAAATGGTGGAATGAAGTAAGCGGGAGGAAACGGGAGAACCCTGAGAAAACCCACGAGCACGGTGTTTGTCCACCACAAAGTCCACACGGCGAGCTGGGATCGAACCAGGGACCCCACGCACCGGAGGTGAACGCTCTACCACTGAGCCATGCTCTACACCAGGACAAAGATTGAGTCAGTTGTCAGCATTTAAACTGTGCATTGTACTTTTTGCAACAAGCTAATTTCGTTTCAGTTACCTGGGATTTCATTCCATTTTTATTCACGGGAAGGATGAAGAATTAAAATCAATAATCAATTCTATGAACAGTGGAACACACGTTGTCTAAGAAGTAGATTTAATTTTTGTTTCGAGAAGTGAGATACCTGCTTTTCCTCTCAGAAGGCTTCTACAGGAAGGGAGGAACCTCAACAAACACTGAAACAATCTAACTCAAGTACAAAATCTCGTCACAGAACGTAAGACTGTTCAGACTGAAAAGTACAGTATATTCTCCTCAACTATTCAGTTAGCGATTATCCGGTCTAGTTCAAAAAAGTTTCGCAATAAAACTAAGAATAATTTTTTTTTAGTGATTTGCTCAACTTTTAAAGCCTTCATAAAAATGTGACTTTGCCAAAGTGAAGTACTCATCGATCAAGGACTTTTCCAAACACTAAAACCTGTAAGTTTCGATTATTTTTCTTAGACCTACCTTCTCACATTTGTGTAATTTTTTACGATTGAACAGTAAAATAAGCTTAAATCATTGTACTAGAGAGTTAGGGTTACATTTTACGTTAATGTTTTGTTTAATTTTACACTGTATGTATGTAGGTGTACATCACATTTATGTTTTCTACAATTAATTTAACCATTATATTTTCTGTACTAAATTTTTAAAACTTACAGTATAGTATACAGGAAACATTTATAAAGTACTGGCCTAAGAGCATAGGCGACGATCCTGGGGACTCACCGAAGTTTGCTTGGTCACCCCACAATCTGGATATCCAACAACGAAACATACATACCTGAAGGTCCCCCCCCCCATTCAAGTTATACAGAAGTCAATGTCGTTGCATAAGAGATCAGAAAATATAAATAAAAGCGAGTTTTGGTGTAAATAGTGGGGTTTTAATCGTATGGGTGTTACAGAAAGTGAGATTTACAGAACTTCAGCCCTATCCGGCTTTTTTGTTTTCCGGACTATCCTTCCGCTATATGAGGCCGGATAATCAAGAATCTATTGTAGTTCATTTTAAATAAAAATATATTACAATTATACACATATGTTCCCATACAGTCTAATTGCCAATGTGAGTGTAATTGAAATGCATGGCCCAGGCTTCGATTCCTCGTGGAGCACAGAACTTTCAGTATTGATCCAGCATCGTGAGACAATTATGAGGTTTACTGGTATTAGAAGTTATCGAATGCGAGATCAGAAAACAAGAAACAGAGGCAAAGAGGGTCTATATAGTTACCACGCATATACGAACAAAATTCCATCTAACACAAGGGATTTAAGACAATGTAAAACAACGCTCAGGAATTCTTTTTTTTTTTTTTTTTTTTTTTTTTAATCTACTTACAGATTTCTGTAATTCCTGAATTTCCTTTAAGCTTACAAGCTTTCGTCTCTCCTCTGAAGTCTTGGTCACAGAGGGTAAAAACAGGAAGAAAAAGAATAGAAACATCAAGAAATAAAAATGGAATGGACTTACCAAGGGAAGAGCTGTGTTGTACGGAAACACGTTTTCAAGTATGTCAGCGATCAGCGGATGAAGATGATGCAAACTAAAACATGGCGTAGTCCATCTGTGTGCCTCTCTTGTTCCTTATTGGAAGGTTGCCAACTCATTATTTTTATTGTCATGCCAATGCTGTGGAAATTTTGTAATTACCGCCTCCCATTCGTCACTCAACCATCCCTTGTCTAAATTTAAATTCGGTGTTTACAAAAGGAAGGCAGTAATTACAAAATCTTCAGAGCATTGGCATGACAATAAAAATAATAATATGAGTTGGCAACCTTGCAACAAGGAACAAGAGAGGCACGCAGATTGATTCCGCCATGTTTTAGTTTGCATCACCTTCATCCGCTGATCGCTGACGTACTTGAGAACGTGTTTCCGTACAACACAGTTCTTCCCTTGTTAAGTCCGTTCCATTTTTATTTCTTGATGTTTCTATTCTTTTTCTTCCTGTTTTAACCTCTGTGACCAAGACTCCAGAGGGGAGACGAAAGTTGGTAAGCTTAAAGGAAATTCAGGAATCTGTAAGTAGAACATGGATTTAGTTTTATGCAATTACAACTCATAACTTCTACAATGTTATTAGCGTTTAACAAAAAAAAACAGTCCCTTGAATCCCTAGATCTCATCGAGTTGAACAAAATGACAGGCTTGAGAATAAATTCTGATGCGTAGTTTTTGAGAATAACGATTAAAACGAATTTTAATGGTGTTAAAAGGCACGATATTCACTTAGAATCTCATACAGTTCATAATTTTTATTCTGCTGGGTGAAAAGATTACTTATTTATGTACTGAAATGAAACATAAATACTCTTAAGTAGCAGATTCTATGTATTGTTTGTTTGAATTCTCAAAACAATGAACTCACACACTCACACACACACAAAAAAAAAAAAAAAAAAAAAAAAAACTAACAGTAATGCACATATTCCTAACAAAGACGCACATATACTTGTAATAAAATACTTATAAGAAAAAAATGTCACATCAATACATGTATTTTACTTTTAATTTAGTTGATAATAGTCAAACGCTTACTATCAGGCATCCCATCCTCTTGACTTCCGAGAAAGCTTAAATTTGTAATACAGGATGTACTTAGGAAATCCCTCAAGTTTCCAAGAGTCACTCTGAAATTAAAGTAAAATATTTCTTATTACTCCTTTGATTAGATAAAAAAGAAAAAAAAAGAAAGTAGTGAAGATTATTTAGAAAAAAACAAACAAACTATTTGCTGAGCAAAACAATATATTCACACTAAAAAACTACACACGTGTGACAGTTCCGTCAACTAACACTTTGGCTTCATCAGACACTTTGCTCAGCAAATAATTTGTTTGTGTTTAATTATATACAAAGCAAAGCTTCTACTTATGGCAAATATTTAGAAAAGAAGAGAAGAAATAGATAGAACATATTATAAGACATGGATGACTCCTACTGTTAGCTATGGAGGAAATGACAAGAGCGCAAAAAGCTAGCAAAAAAAAAAAAAAAAAAAAAAAAAAGATTGAAATGTATGGACCAAATAATATAAGATATAGGGAAGAAAAGGTACACGGAGATGAAAAGTCTGGCTTAGGACATGGAATAGGAAAGCTGCGTCAAACTAATCGAAACATTGCTGGTCTGAAGAAAGAAAGAAAAAAAAAGTAAGAATGTTGTCAAAGAAGTTGGGTGAATATTGCTGTTAACTTGTGACGAATACAATCTAGAAACAGATAAGAACTTGCGACTTGATCCCTTAAACAAACATTGCGGCACACCGCGAACTATTCATACATTTTGTTTGTTCTAGGTTCTGTAGGATAAGAACCTGTAAGTGGCAGTCGTCATGCACCACCCATAGCATTGTAATACATTACTTCGATATCTATAAGCATATATCGTTCAGACAATTCTTGGCCAGAGGAAGAGGGCAGTCTTGTAATCCAGTATATTTATGTTGTTGACACTCTATGCGTAGACATACAAGTACAAGTGAAAGTAGATACCATGATTTAAAATATATACTTATGTCGCCGAAAAAGAAAGAAGAAAAAAACTTCAGCTTGAAATTCCACAGTGGTGGACTAAAGGAAACGGACACGGATAAACACAAATGATGGTTATGCAAGGACGGGAAAATAAGAAATGTGAAAGAAAACGGGAGAACTGTGAAAAATATAGACCCGATATTGCACAACACACAAATTTACGTGGTCTGGTTCGAACCAAATCTCTCACAGCAGAAGTAAAAGCTCTACTGTTGTTCCACCGTATCTTATCTATTGTGTAAATATATTAAGAATATACAGTTAACAATAACAATTGAGAATATACAATGCATTACATCGTCTCCACGACTCCAGAATCAAAATGCATGAACTATGTACCAGTGTTTATACTTTAAATTCTGTATATCTTTCAGCAAATAACTTACTTAGATAATTCGTTACTTGTGCAATAGTTGGTTGGATTTAGCGTCCCTTTCCAGCATCGAGGCTATGTCATACACGAACCTTCATTTTAAGGTGGAATTCGAATTCCTGTAATGCATTAAAATTTCAAAACTCTCACCGGACCCGGCACACTAAGGTACGCGCGCTATCCATTTAGACAAGCGGAAAAGGCTCGTAACAGTAGTAATCACTATAACAAGGAAACTACTAAATGCAAATACAAAATATTTTATTTTATTTTTTATGATTAACTGCTTAAAGTAAGAAAAATAAACGTCATACGAGTGAAGAAAATAGGTAGGTTAAATGGGGTAAAGTCTAACTTTTGGAACAACTGTACATTAAAGTGGCTAAAATTTAGCACTAAAATTTTTGTCCCTTGGCTAAAATTTACCAAGACATATTGAAATTTACGTTAACACATTAAGAAATGCAGAACACGAGCATATTACCACAAAAATATGTGACAAGAAAAGTATTGTTAGCGTATTTTTGCCTTCTTTTCAAAAATTAAGATGGTTGATAGTAAATAATTTAGACATAATTGTAATTTTGATCTCTCGACTTAATTTATTTAACTAAAATTTGACTAAAGTTTATTCATCATGCTAGTTTCTGGTTGTTGAACACGCTATAACGAAGGCATTTAAGTTTTAGGTTTATTCTTTTTACGTAACCTAATCGCATATCATTCATGTACTTCTATCCAAAACTAAACTAAACTATTCAGTAATAATCCATTACAAGTACGAGCAATCGAACAATGAACATTTTCTTATATTTCCAAGCCATTCAGCGTATTACTTGCAGAGCCATAAAAATATACAAATTATTACTCAGAAGCTATCACTACTAAAATCGTAGTATTATACAATCTAAATTATGAAATTATCTTTCTTGTCTTTACCTCTGCACTAGGTATCTGCACTCGATTAAAGAACTTCAATCTAACGAATATTATCCACATCAACATTCACAAGATAGAATCTTAGATATAATTATTGTCGATTTGTCGAGTAATTATGTTAAACAGAAACTCGCTCCTTCCGTTAATGTGAGGTTAATGGGAGAAACTTCTGATGAATTAGAAGATAAATAAGACAAATAACAGTGAAGATAAATTGATAGATGTGTGAACTAGCAACGAAAAACTAAATATCTGAACGTACAAATTTAAGTAGAAGCAAGTAATTAAAAATATTTAAATTTAATAAAGGATATGCTATTATGACAAAAATTAACTAATTAAATACTAAAGTAACCCACTTAAACATACGGATGAGAACAGTGTGCAAGGCTTTTTTTTTAGCATTTCAAACTTCAAGTAAATGTTACGACCCCGCTGGATGGATCTTTACGAAGACTATTCCAAAACTTTAAGCATTTCTATTAGCAATTTCAAAACAGCACAGCGTCTGAAGGAAAATATTTTGGAGGGCATAAATATTCCGGCTTACTATTTATCATTAGCATGATCACAAATTCTCCCACGGAGAGATTTAGCTTTTTTTTCTTTAAAAAAAAAAAAAAAAAAATATTGCTTTTTTGGAACACATTTTAGAGCCCTCACCGTCCAAATGACGAGAGTTTCTCTCCAAGCACAATAATAACAGTACGCATGCTTTCACTATATGCAACCGTTCAACTATGTGAATTCGCAGTAAAAATATAATAAGAAGATATAATAAATGAAATTTTCCTGAGACTGAGTGACAGCTCTGAGAACCATGTGTTAACATATCCCTGAGGGCATTTATACCAAAATAGTGAAGCAGTCACCGGAAATACATCATTTATAAAACTATATATGACGTAAATTCCTGAAAGACTTGTGTTATTTGCTTTTTTTATTAACTGTTCTTACCTTGTTCCATTTATATATCCACTCTTCAGCTTTTTCATTGTAGTAACCATTGCCAAAGGTATTTTACCCTGTTCTGAAACACAAAGAGACCATCAGCAGAGTAATACTGATAATGTACTTTTTGATAATGAGATGTGAGCAAGGTATTGAATTAATAAAATATTAAAAACATGTATTTTATACATTGTCCTTTCCAACTATGAAATGAAATCTGTTAGTTTTACGTCCCACGATTATGTCGGCTAGGCTAAAGGAGACGGTGATGATGAGAAATGAATGGAATTGTGGTATGAAGAAAGTGGTAGGAAACGGGAGAACCCCGAGAAAACCCATGTACACGGCGTTTGTCCACTACGAAGTTTACTTGGCGCGAGCTGAGATCGAACCAGGATCCCAAGCACCAGAGGTGAACGCTTTACCACTGAGCCACCGCGGTCCTCTCCCAACTAATTGCAAGATTTTTTTCTCATATTTTATCACAATAAAACTTTACATTATAATCTCATTCTTCGCACGTACATTTACATTATAATTTCACACATTAAATAACTATAATCTACATCTACCAGTATACACAGTGCATATACAGGATGTTTCAAATCAACACCGACAGCCTCGAGGTGATTCCTGACACCAAGATAAGACAAAAAGTATAGATCATCCTGGGTGCACAAATGCTTCCTTTCGGAGTTACAGGCTGCCGAAAACACGATAAAACTGAATTTTAAAGCTTCATAGCTTCAAAACTATGGTATCTACCATAGTCGGGTCAAGACTCCACTTAGGAACTATTATGTGCCCTATCCAAAAATCGTGTTTCAGAATCCTGAGATGCTTTCACAGCAACTCTTATAGAGGCAGTTTGGCTACGGGCATATAATATGAAGTACTCTCCAACTATCTCCATAAAAATTGTTGCGGAGGAAGTATTGCAGGATTCTGAAACATGGATATTTAGATAGGGCACATAACAGTTCCTAAGTGAAGTCTTGATCCGTCTATGTAGGTCCCATAGTTTTGGAGCTATGGACCTTTAAAATTCATTTTTCCATGTTTTTGGCAGTCTGTAACCCTAAAAGGAAGCATTTGAGCACCCAGGATGGTCTATACTTTTTGTCTTATCTTGGTGTCAGGAATCACCTCCTAAACGTTGTCGGTGTTGTTTTGAAACACCCCATTATATATATATATATATATATATATATATATATATATATATATATATATATATATATATATATATATATATATTGTATATTTTATTTTAAATATTGCATATTACTAATTTTCTTTTGATATTGAAGCCTGTTTCCAGTATCGAATCTAAATGTTCGAAAAATTTATGTAATAATACATATACTTTACATAGTATATGTAAAGCATACAATTTCAAATGTTTTCGTAAATACCGTTGTTTGGGGTTATTCATGTCTATATATTGTCAGAGACAAAAGAAAACATTTTCATACGAATATTAAATGTGAAATATGTTATTTACTTTTGTCGATGACTATACAACGGCTTCAACTAGTAGAAAACAACATGGCCTTAATTTCGCCACAACTAACAAGAAATATATAAACAAACAACTAAATTATAATTTATATCTTAGTATATTTGCGATATATCCAGTCATGTTAACAATATCCGAATAAATGTCTTCTTAATGTTTATGATTACGATGTATATCTTATAGGATACACTTAAGCAAAGTATTTTAAAATGATATTATTTAGCAACACATTTCATTATCTTCCTTATCAAAAGTTAAGTTAAAACTTCAAAGACTTTCATATTTTTGCGGCAATCAAGAAATTTTTAGAATTCTGAAATTTAGTTTAACAAAAATTACTTTCTATTTATGCCACTCTAACTTATCAGGAAATTCTACGTTTACGCCTTAAAAACACACGTAAATTACTTCAGAAATTTTACAGTTTATATTTAACAAATAATGAAAGCTTTTCGCAGTTACGAAAAGCTAGTGCAGCTGGACTGTTACTTACTTAATTACATTTTCAATTGCTACTTGTTTCATTAATGGTATCACATACAGTATCTTGGAATGAAGGAGTTCCATGATAGTTATGAACAAAAACATACTCTAGGCGTTTAGCTTTCTAAATTTAACATTCTGTCATTAAAATGTTGGAGGGAACAACGAAAAAAGAATACTTGAAACAGCAGTTCGGTCGTTAGTTACAGTCAATCTTAATGAATATGAATCATCTACAACATTCAATTTATATCTGACACTGTCCAACGTCGAACTTCCGTCACTTTTTGTTCCCTTTACATTACTCCCTTCAATATTTTGACGATTGGAAGATTCAATTTTGAGAATTAAGTGCTACGGTACGTTTTTGTTCATAACTATCAACTAAATATCTTTTGTTTAATGATATATATGTAGATTTATACACCAATACACACACAAACATAGAGAATTAGGAGCACAGATCTAATGACCATATAAAGCAAGGTAATAGTGGAGACATTTGCACACTTACTAAAATGACAGCAAACACAACACTACTACTTTAACCAAAAATACAATAAAGAGAAAGCTACTAATAACAATTGTTTAAAATTAAAAATATTTCAATGCATTCATTTGGAAATTATTAACATATATATAAAATGACATCATCTCTCATAATGCATACGGTTCTACTACGGAAGCACCGTTATCATTTTCCAATAGGCAATGTCAATGACAATTCTCATGTGAGAAAGTGAAGCAGGATGAGCTGCAGACAATGGGGTAGACTTACCCTTCTCTCTTTAAGGTTGACCAGCCCTGCGCTCAAACCAAGGTGGATCAACACGCTTACCGTTTGAAGTTTTGCCAGATGCTTATCACTTGCAGTACACCCAGTGGTAGATTAAGTGAAGGAGTTCCCTCATGGCTATATGCTTAGTGTACGCACCTTTGGCGTGAGAGACTCAAGGAGCAGGAATGGACAGTAACTTGGCAGTTGTGAATTTCAACCTTAAAAGGTAATTACAAAGTTTGTTTTCACTCCATCTGAAATGCCAACTATTGATGTGCAAGTGACGTCTGAAACTACTAGTCTGGATGCTTCTCAAGTAGTTCAGCAGTACACATGAAGGCACGTTCAGGTTACTGACCCCGAGTTACCACTTGTGCTATCTTGTGGAGAAGGATATCGTCAGCAAGGTCTGAAACCGAGCTGGCCGTCCTCGTGCGTCCACATACACTGAAGTGTATAGCTTCCTTATGCTATAAGGATTAATGGTGACGTTCAGATCTTTTATGTGTATGACGACAAGCAGTCTGAAGCCGAGCTGGTATGGAATCACAGGTTTCCTTCATTTTTTTCTCCTGCACTCTTATCCCCGCTCCATCTTTCGATAGTAACTTTAGATCCATCGGGTATCTTCTTCTGAATTGCCGAATTGGGTGGCCCACACTGTTCCTGGATGTGAACATCATTAAGCATACAGGAACCAGATTGAACAAACAGTATAACAATGCCTTGACTGTGATACTAGTACAATACAATATTGTAGAAATAATCATTTGTTTTGTTTTGTTTTTAGTTATGTCTCTTTGCAATACAACGGGTATATGGTTTGCATCTGTTACTTTACAACCATTGTCCTTACAGTTTTCCTGATACCATTGTGGTGCAATACTTATTATTATTACTGTGAATAAGAATGTTTCAGATTAACATTCCAACAGGAGACAGAACACGAGTTTAAAAGAATGGCAGTAAATAATAAAGCCGATTGTAAAGAAATTTACAAACTTACTATGATACACAATAACAAAGTTCTTGTAGTTTTGCACTTGACACAAAGAAAGAATACCAAATCTTTCACTTGCATATATTCAATTTTGAAGCGTAACCATGAAACTTAGAAAATGCAAGAAGGAATAGATATGGTAGTGAGAATCCTATCTTACTTTTTTATTTTATAAAATTACCTGCCAACAAATGATTGTTTTTTTGACTGTTCTAATAAGTGAAATGAAATATACCATAATTTCGGAAGGTTATATCCTGTTGCCTAACGGAGGCGAATGACTAATAAAGGTGAATGATTTTTAAACAATTGGAAGAATGAAAATGTAACAGAAACCGGGAGACAATGTAACAGAAAATGGGAAACAACGTAAGAGAAAACGGGAGACAATGTAACACAAAACCAGAGAAAATGTAAAGAAAAAAACAAAAAAGTGAGAAAATGTAACAGAAACGGGAGAAAATCCAGGAATATGATGTTATTCATTGGCTATTCTAATAATATAGCAATATGAAAACAAACACTGTTTAATTCATCTCCATGATATAGTTTATGTAAATAAACATAACAAGAGACTGAAAATCCTTCTTTTTAATTATTTATAAGAAAACTGAACGCGTTTAAATAAGAGTTATTAAGTGCATTAACAAGAAGATAGTATTACAAATATTACATAATGTCAGAAATATTAGATTGCTATTCAGATAAAATAAAAGATATACTAGTAGCATTCATTATGGAGAAACAAAGTTAGAATCTGCTGGACTTATGGAGAGAATAGTTGAACTTGATGTGTGTGAAAATTTTCTATCAAGTCAACACAAATAAGCTATATTTCCATGTTTCTTTTCAAACAACGTGTGGACATGCGCTCCGTATGTTCCTTTTTAACTCCCTCTGAAATAATTAATTAAAATTCAGACATTTTTATATATTAGGTTAAGAACGTTACGCTACACACATCACTGTACAACTGAACACACAAACTATCGTTCCAACTTGCTGCGTGTATTTATCAGGCATTTTTCTTGCATACAACCTATGATAAGGGAAAGGTTACCGTTGGTCACACAGGTCAAATCTTACCATTCAATACATTAGAATGTAACATCATTATTACAGTTGGACGTCCGAGCATATGTCGCCAGTTGATGGTTACAAATCCCAAATCATCCATGAAATTACATGCCAGTAGATCAATATCATTACCAAGGTAGAATTCCTCACCATCAAAGTTCTATAATATAACACAAAACAAAGACAATGCACTACTTATTAATAGTTAAAGTTGTAAGCATAAGCACTACTAGTTATGTGAACAAATTTCTACTAGTAATATCTACTTCATAAAAATACGTGCTAATTAGCGATTAATCTGTTAAATGCATGCTGTGTTATGGAATTAAGTGAGATATTCAAAACTCAATGTATTAACCAACAAATATTAAAATACACGTCCACCAGATCGATTCTCGATAAAACCCAAAGCAATAACATACAAGTGTGTTACTTAAGATCAACAGATATGTTTCAAGGAACAAGGAACACAAGAATATTGTTTTCAAGTATTTAATATGATCGAACACAGGTCACTTCTAGTGACGTTTACATACGCAAAAGAATATAAAGTACGGGCCACTTAACTTTCTTGTCCCCATTTTTTCAACCAAATGGGTCATTCTGCAGTAATTACTGAAATGTTAATTTCTGAAATAAATGAAATCTATGAGTTTTACGTCCCACAGTTATTCCGCAAAGGCTAAAGGAGACGGTGATGATGAGAAATGAATGAAGTGGTGGAATGAAGAAAGTGGGAGGAAACGGAAGAACCCTGAGAAAATCCACGCACACGGTGTTTGTCCATTACAAAGTTCACTTGGCGCGAACTATTTCTGAAATATTAGCAACATTATGATAGGCGTTCACGGAAATCTTCTGAAGAAAACTTACCCTGTCAGCAGATTATTCTTTCTAGGTTCGTCAGAAGAAAATAGAGTATGAGATATTTTAAATGTAAAGACCACTTTTTCTCTCACAAAAATCAAATCAATAGTCATTTTCGAGAAAGTCTATTACACACCTACATGACTAAACTAACCTCTTTTGTGAGATACACTGAATTATGCAATATGTTAGGGTTGTTAACGCAAATGTTTGTGAAATAAATAGTAATAGATGTTAGAAAATACACGTTAAAAAAAAAAAAAAAAAAAAAAAATTACTCACCGCAGATCAAAGTATTGCGCTAAGAAGCGCTTTCGGAAAATATGATTTTTATATCAGCTTAGTTCATTTAAACGTGGAAAACAAATATGAATGGGTTAAAATAAAAGGTTAAAAAGGAATATATATGAAGTGAAAGAAATTCTTGTCAAACGAGAAGAAACAGGGATCATTGGGTGGTGAACAACATGTGTTAACTTCCGTTTGCGTAATTTTTATTTCTTTTTAACTTTTTTTTCTTTCTTTTTCGAACCATTTCCAGCTCGCTTGTCCGTAAATTCGTCTTAATAACAATAACAGATAAAATAATGGCACGTTTATTGTTAATACACAAAAGCATTAGATAAAGTTTTCACGTGGACAACGGGCAAACGTCGCAGTCTAACTGACTGAGAGCCGAAAATATACCCCGCTTGACAGGTTCTATCCAAAAACACAGTTCCGCCCCATTGTACACTCTCCTTCACTTCTGGACTTGTAAATAAGGAGTGCTGCGCGACGTCACCCAAAAAATATGATACATCTACTCATCGAACAGAATAAAAGAAGTATGTAATTGCTAGAAATGCAAACAAACAAAAGAAAGACACCTGCTGAGGTAGAAACAAAACTTACAACTTTTCGCTATTTATACACGATAAGGCGGAAAAAAAAAAAAAAAAAAAAAACAGCTAATTTAGAAGGCACATAAATTCTATCTATTCAGAGCTTATTCACGCATTTGCAACATTAAACACGAATATGCATGTACATATATCTAAAAACAATAATAACACATTGTTAAAAAAATTCAAAAATTGAGTTTTAGCGAAACTTCAAGGCATTCAAGGGGTTGACCTAAAAATATCAACTTTTTTGCGTGAACTTAGTGCTACCAATAGCATCTTTTCCCCACTACCATACTCAAAAATTGAAAAAAAAAAAAAAAAAAAAAGTTTTTTCGGCGCATCCTAATGTTTAATGTCTATCTAATATGATTTTTTTTGTAATTCAGTATATGTACTTCTAAATTATTTAGCTGCAGACATTACTGTTCTGATTTCTTAAATTAAATAAAGATAGACAGAATAAACAGCTTCTACCAAATATGTAGAAACCACAACCTCTGTCCAGAAAGTTCGGTGAACGATGTCATACTGCTCACGGTCGTAAGAGTGCGCCCCCGCCGCACATGTCTGAACAAGTTCCCGATCGCGACGCTGCAAATGTGTTTATCATGTAAACAACACATTGTAAAGTAAAGGTGTAGTGCGCGCGGTCGAAACCAAAAGTGAATACCAAAATGGGCAGAAACGAACGAATACACTGATCTGTTTCGAACTTAGAAAATTAGCGAAAGAGACTCATGAAATGCTGACATTTTACGAGAAACGTGCTGTCACCTTAATGTGTGTTTATGAGTGGTTTAAACGTTTCCGAGAAGAATGGGACACCGTGGAAGAAGGCCCCGAACTGACCATCATGCAAATGCATACACCCCGGATAACATACAAAAAGTGGATTAACTTTTGGCCTAGGATCTTCGTGTGATAGTGTGAATGACAACGGAGGAAGTAGGAGCTGCTCGGTCCAGCTCATAGTGACTCAGGATTTGGGTAAATGGTAAGCTTTGCTCCCGATTTGTGCCTCACATTTCACCGGAACAAATGCAACTTCAGTTTGACGGCTGTGAAGAATTATTCGACATAGCGGGTCGAGATTCAACTTTCCTGAAAACCATCGTCACCGGCGACGAGACCTGGTGCCTGAGATACAAACTCGAAAGCAAGCGTCAAAGTATGGAGTGGGGAGGGATCCACGCTCGCCGAAAAGTAAGAAGGTGCAAAGTGAGAGATCCTGCATCAAGACAATGCTCATGGTATTCTTTGACTTTGGGGATCTCACCCATAAAGAATTCCTCCCTAAAAGCACCACGTTAAATGCTATATACATAGAAATACTGCAACGCCCGTTGCAAAGGATCGGGTACGCCCCCAGTACGCCAAGCAAGGCGACTGGACCCCGCTTCACGACAATACCTGGCCATACACTGTCTTTCTGATGCACCTGGGCAGTTGTGCCACTCAATCACCCACCCTACTCCTGACTTGTCTTCCTCGGACTGTTTTCCTGTTTATCCCTAAAGACGAGTACGACAGGAGTTTCCAGGACTTGTACAGCCATTCCCAAAAGGGCATTACCATCAACACAATGATCAAGGGCGACACGTTTACCGAACTTTCTGTGCAGAGATAGTAGTAGCATCAATAGTTTTTTAAGGAGGCACGGTGGCTCAGTAGTAGAGCGTTCACCTCCTGTGCTTGGGGTTCTGGTTCGATCCCAGCTCGCGCCGTGTGGACTTTGTGGTGCACAAACACCGTGCTGGTGGGTCTTCTCGGGTTCTCCCGTTTACTTTACTTTCTTCATTCCACCATTTCATTCATTTCTCATCATCACCGTCTCCTTTAGCCTAACCGGCACACCCGTGAGATGTAAAACTGAAAGATTTCATTTCATTTTCATTTTTCAATAGCTTTTTACATAAAAAAGATTACAAAAGCATTATAGAAGAATTTCAAACAATAAATCTAAAACTTACTGCCACAAGAAACAAGGATTTAAATGAATAAACATTTTCAAACAAAAATAGGTGCATAATATTCAAGATCAAAATAATAATTTACTATGACGAGATAACCAAATCCATGCAAAATTCCAAATTAATGGGAAATAGACAGTCTGTTACTCCGATCAGAATAACCCTCTGATTGTATTGTGATCATAATTGAAGTTAATACTTAAAACGCCTTTCTTGAAATTTAGATTACGAGTTTTACTTTACATAAGGTTATTTATCCTAGCTCCATTTTGTTCCGTCTTGTTTCGACATACTTTGATTCCGTTACAATATATGAAAACAGCACAGCGAAGTTTGTTTGAGTAAGGCGATAAAAATCATTAACTTAAATACAAAATTTGTAGTGACTTGCTGCACATTTCTAAATGGAAGAAGATAGTCACATGTATGAAATATATTATCGAAAAAGAGATGTCGATTTTGTATCCTAAATGAAAAATAATAATCAAAGATAATAAAATAATGAGAACAATACAAAGAGGAACAAGAGTGTGATGCAAGAAATGAATAAATAAACGAGAATCCCACAGCTTCCTTAAATAAATGATAATTTCTTGAATTGAAATGCTGAAAGCCATCTTGACGTGTTTTTAACGCCATGTCTTACTATCAGAATGCTATAAGGAAATGATTAACATCCTATTCTAAAGGTTATTATTGTACTACTACTATTAAAAGGTTACTGTAAATATTATCACACTCGCGATGCTTTCTATTAAAAGGTTACTGTAAACATTATCACACTCGAGAATCTTTCTACTAAAAGGTTACTGTAAATATTATCACACTCAAGATGCTTCCTATTGTAAGGTTACTGTAATTACTATCACACTCGAGATGCTTTCTATTGTAAGGTTACTGTAATTATTATCACAATCGAGATGATTTCTATTAAAATGTTACTGTAAATATTATCACAATCGAGATGATTTCTATTAAAAGGTTACTGTAAATATTATCACACTCGAGATGCTTTCTATTAAAAGGTTACTGTAAATATTATCACTCTCGCGATGCTTTCTATTAAAAGATTACTGTAAATATTATCACACTCGAGAAGCTTTCTACTAAAAGGTTACTGTAAATATTATCACACTCGAGATGCTTTCTATTGTAAGGTTACTGTAATTACTATCACAATCGAGATGATTTCTATTAAAAGGTTACTGTAAATATTATCACAATCGAGATTATTTCTATTAAAAGGTTACTGTAAATATTATCACACTCGAGATACTTTCTATTAAAAGGTTACTGTAAACATTATCACACTCGAGATACTTTCTATTAAAAGGTTACTGTAAATATTATCACACTCAAGATGCTTTCTATTGTAAGGTTACCGTAATTACTATCACACTCGAGATGCTTTCTATTGTAAGGTTACTGTAATTACTATCACAATCGAGATGATTTCTATTAAAAGGTTACTGTAAATATTATCACAATCGAGATGATTTCTATTAAAAGGTTACTGTCAATATTATAACACTCGAGATACTTTCTATTAAAAGGTTACTGTAAACATTATCACACTCGAAATGCTTTCTATTAAAAGGTTACTGTAAATATCACACTCGAGATACTTTCTATTATAAGGTTACTGTAATTATTACCACACTCGAGATGCTTTCTTTTAAAAGGTTACTGTAAATATTATCACACTCGAGATGCTTTTAAGAACTTATTCTAGCCACTCGGACGTTACGAGAAGACTACTGGAAATATACTGACTATCCGGATGCTAAAAGGTTACTGAAAGGTTAGTTTATACTAAATGTCAGTTAGTGCCACAGTACGACAATAATTCTTCTGCTTAGTGTCCATGTTTTCTGTATATAATTGCTGAACATTCCGTGGTCGGAGCTGCCATCCTCTTGAAATGGATAAAGGGAATTTACGTAAAACTTACCAAACCTCTATACTCTGAAGAGTGTGACAGTCCCAACCTCCGAAATTTCAGCAATTGCATTTAAAATAATAAACAGGAAATTGGAAAAAGGTAATTATTAATTTTACTAAGGTGTTTCCTTCGCTCAATATTAGAAGTTAAAAAAAAAAAAAAAAAAAAAAAGAGAGAGAGAGAGAGAGAGAGAGAGATTAATGCTAACACACCCAAAATCTAAAAAACATTGAACAAATTGGAATGCGCAAGTTTAAAAAAATACAGGAACATTACACACAAAAGCAAAATGCAATGAAAACATGCACGTGCTGAACATATAGGCATACACAGAACACAAATGCAACAGCAATATTCATAAGCACTGAAGACTACACAGAGGTGAAACAGTTTTAAGAAATCAACAAGCTCACATTTCCTGCGTTACTGTGCATTTTATTTACGATAACTGCTATTAAATGTTATTAAAATAGTGAAGTTAGAAAACACAATCATAATAATTTAATTTCGTTTAATGACTACTTTCTGTACATCTTTATTAAATTACTCATACTAGTAATTTTCTTTACGAAGTTCGTTTCGCTTTTCATTTTTAAAATAGTAATATTTTATACCTAGATGAATGTTCCTTATTGCCATGACAACAAGTGGTCGTCCTAGCATGTTTTGCCAGCTAGATTTGAGAAAGTTGATTTCACTCTTAAAAATATCAATCATCAACTCATAGTCAGAAGCTATGTAGAAGCGTTGCTGGTCCGTTAACTAAAGGAAAGATAAAAAAACAGAACAGAACAGATAAAAGAACAACTAATATAATTACAAAGAAATAAAAAAAAGTAACACAACTGATTAATATGAGAAAGATCAACGAAAGATTCTTTTAGAATTAAAAACAAAAAATAGATAAAAGTATACATGAGTAAATTAAATTGAAGAAGTACTCTTGTGGAAAGTAATGAGAAAATCGGAAACAATATTTCAGGGACTTGATAGTTTTATTTAGCAAACAGCCAAGTATTTTGTTTAACAAACTTTTTGGAACTGGTAAATAATTTCTCGGTGAATTCACGTAATCATAACTCAAATATAAGCAGTTTTAGGTTGCATCACGAAGTAGTTGTACTTCAATCAACCAGGTTAAGTGTACGCCATCTCTGTCGATGACTTTTAAAAATTTCTAAGTTGAAAGTTTTTACACAGAAAGGCAGAAAGCTTCACGTATGTTTCCAGTTGAGGGGATTTTGCAATTTATCAACAAAGATGTTAGCAAACACTGAAATTGTTTGACTGAAGTACAACTACTCCGTAATAGAAGTTAAGACTTTCATATTTAATTTATTCATCATGTATCCTACTGCATATATCAGCATTATTATATATCAATGTAGTCATGTTTAAAGTTTAGATTTAGTTCGTATTCTTTCTTTCTGCATGAGAAGTTGGAAGGTTTCCGGGTACGAATTCCTTGATGACCATCCTGATAGATTTTCCAATGGTCTTCCGTCAGTCCTACTCGACGAATTCTTGTGTAATACTTTTAAAAGTAGGTACAGGTCGTCATTTCCGAAATTTCCTTCCCATTTTTGTCGTTAATATTTTTTTTACCACAAAACAGGTTCATAGCAATATGTAATACTTTCTTAAATAAATTCAAGTCAACTAAACTGAATATCGTTACAACTCATAAAAGGCTTGGCAAGCTTTTTATTGTGCGATGCGTAGACAACATATTGAATTTCATCGTCGCTATTCTAGCTTTCTATACCGGGTATTGATACTTCTTAATTGTAAAAAATGAAATGAAATCTTTGAGTTTTATGTCCCACGGTTATGCCGGTTAGGCTAAAGGAGACGGTGATAATGAGAAATGTATGAAATGGTGGAATGAAGAAAGTGGAAAGAAACGGGAGAACCCCGACAAAACCCACGAGCACGGTGTTTGTCCACCAAGAAGTCCACACGGCGTGAGCTGGGATCGACCCAAGGACCCCAAGCACCGGAGGTGAATGCTCTACCACTGAGCCACCGCGCCCCCTTCTTAATTGCAAGTTTTCTAATTGTCTCATGATGTTGGGCCGAACCCGGAACAGTACTCCAAAGGCGCGTGCGTATATTTTACCTTTAAAAAAGCTCTGGATATTCTTATTCTTTATTGGACAAAAGGAAATATGAAAAACTTGCTTCCAAGTCTATATATTAAAACAAATTACCTACAGGGCGAAAAAAGATCTTTGAAAGCGAATGCGAATGTTCATTTTTTATTTTTTTATTTTAACCTGACCATGCTGTACAATACCGTTCATAAAAGGTTCCTGAACATATTCTTTTCTGCCAATAATTTGTGAGCTGATTAACTAATTAAAATATAAATGATTTATTAGCCCTAATTCATACTCACAGAATTCTTTTTAACTGTTAAAAAATTACACTGAAATCAGGAAATTTAACCGAATTCCCAAGTTTTGGAGCATGAGACGTAGACTCGATTTCTGACAAGGATGCATGTGACTAAAATCGCACACTTAGTCGCAAGTCCACGTCTTCTACAGCTTCCATGCGAATTGATTATACAGTACTGCCTCCGCAATCCGAACGCACAGCACGTTGTTCGCACGTATTTGGCCGTATGTTTCCCCAGCGATCGGGCTACTCATACGTTTTGTTATTCAGTTCGCCGTCGGAAACTGCAGATTTTATGCTTTCGTGCCTGTTTTATGTTATTCTTTAAACAGATTTTATATACTTAATTTTATTAATTTACATTTTATATTCAAATACAACAATAAAAACCTATTATTTTGCCTTAGAATCTTATGTTTTTATGGTTAAAATAATTTTTTATATTGAGACCCACGAACGGATTAATCCCGTTTCTGTTATTCTAAAGGGGAAAAATTGTTTTTGGAATTGAACAATTTGGAACCTTCGAACAAGATTCTGGGACGGATTAAGTTAAGATTTCAAGGTATCACCATATTGTAGACAGATATAAAATGTATAATCTATGAAATTGCACGAAGACTTTTTTTTTTTAGTCATCTACGGAAATGTAATAGAAATAGAAAAATAAAATAAATATACGAAAGAAAAATAAATACGAAAATATTAGCTATTGGGGAAATAATTGTGTAGCTAGCAGAATGTATTTTGTATCAAGAAACATACAGGTGAAATCTGTGAAACTGCTATGATTCATGTGTTTTTATTGATGTTTAATCGTTCATATTTTGCACATGTCTGAGAACATAGAGAATAATTATCCGAAGTTTGATTGTTAAAATTTATTAGAAGCAATCAATGTCAGATTTATGTCACTGAAGCATACATTAGTGCTTGTAGAGCAATCGCTATAGTGAGAATTGTAACATAAAGTGTCCAATAAATTGCAAGGGAGCTGGTTAGGCTTAATAATATATTCATAAGCCTTGTAGTTGAGGACAGTATTCAAATTTGCTTACCTGACGACCCTTGATATTGATAGCTTCCTTGAAGTTACAGAAATTCTGCTTTTGAAATACTGACTCTACCCTACATAAAACTTTCGTGGCTAGGGCGAACGGCGAGACTCAATAGGAAAACCTTGAAATTCAAACATTTCACGGTGGTTCGGATTCCACTTTAAGATATAGGTCGACATCTCATATAGTTTCGGTGCTGAAACGGACATTAAATTTCAATCCTACCAACAAACCTTACAAATCTGACATAGATGACTTCTAATTAATCGTAACAATCAACCTTCGGTAATGGATGTTTGAACTAAGCCAATCTACCAAACAAAATCTTGGCTCAACTGCAGATATGAGAAGTCGAAGAAAAGGTAGAGACAATAAAGAAAAAACAAAAATTGCTTAGTAAGAAAGAGAGTAGCAGATGCCAGGTTTGGTGCAAGAGTAGAAAGTGTGGAGTTATTGGTAATTCTCAAGATAAGCACGAATCCAGTAAAACATCATACAGATTTTTTCATATTTTATGTACTTCCACCGTTTTAAAATTAAAAAAATCGATGTAAATTTTCTGATAATAACCTTATAATTCTTTATCTGCATTTGTAGCACACATAACGTAATGGTTGATGCGACTAATGGAATAATACCGTTAATGGTGAGGAAGAAACGAAGGAAGGAAGGAGTGTAGAGGGTTTGGATGTTAAGACTAGTCTTGATGCTGAAAATAAACGTCATAAACTCAAAATACACAAATGATGGGATGGGAATATCTGTGAAGGTAACATGACAGTAGAAAAACTTGATTGATTGAATGAGTGAGTGAACGTCCTTTTTCAGCACCGAGGCTATAAGAGACGGAACTTATTGTTCAAAGTCGGATCCCAACAAATACTCGAATGTATCTAGGACAAATACTCCTACTAGAAATTGAGCTCAAGACTACGTGTGTTCGTGTCTTCGATACACAATACTTGGGTTCGATGCTTGTGAAAGCTCATGTAGTTCGGATCTCACGTTAAGCTATACATCCACACGTCTCACATAGATTTGTAGCTGAAAAGAAGTGCAAGACAATCAACTACAACCAATGTAAGACAAGCTGGAATCCATTTTGTAAATTTAAGAAATACATGCGGTACCAGGATTTTGGAATAGGAGTGTGCAAAACCTCACCCTCAAGACATGAATATTCAGATTCTTATTAAGTTTAGGTATGGTATTACTTAAACATTATAACAGTTTTTATTAGTACCATATTCACAGCAGAATATTTCATATTATTGTGAAACTACCTGATCACACAATCCAAGTACTGAATAATATTCAGAAGATGCAGTAAAGTCCATAGAGCTTAAATTTATCGATATACTCTACTATATATATATATATATATATATATATATATTAAAATCTCAGAGGCTGTTTAAATATTTTAGTGGATCTATTTTTTTAACTGAGAGAATCTACTGCTGTATTAGAACTGCTAACAAACAAACAAACAAAAAAAAATCTTTAGCGACATATGCGAAGTTGAGAGGTGGCACAGATTTAAGTAAAATATTAGTATAGAAGAAACAGGGTAATAGCATAATGACTTGACAAGTTGATCCTTCAATTTTCAATATAGAAGCAAGATGGTAGAATGTTTCCAATTATTTTATGGGTTTTTCTGACATATATATATATATACTGCTGAATTAGCTACATTAATTACATTCAAATTTTCATATAAATTCTCTTTCTGTATTAATTTTATTTTTTTGAAGTTTTAATAATAATAATAATAATAATAATAATAATAATAATAATATCATATGTTGGACTAATTTCTTTGTGCTTCAGTAACAGCAAATGCTTAAACAACCAGAGAATATGCGATACTTCTACACCTTATATATATATATATATATATATATATATATATGAGGTTTAGTCAAAAAGAAGTTAGTTGCACTGCTTAAGAAAACAAAACAGAATAGAAATTTTACAATAACTTTATTTGTATTGTAAAGTCCCATTCACAATCTACTTTTTTCAACGTACTTACCTCCGTTATTTAATCATTTGTCGAAGTATGGTACAAGTTTTTCTATACCTTCTGCAAAGAAATCCCGTCCAATGCCCGATAACCACTCTTAGGCTGCAACTTTCACCTCGTCATCTGAGTGGTATCGTCGCTTTGAAAGTTCGTCTTTCATGGGACCAAACAAATGGAAGTAACACGGTAAAAGATCTGGGCTATAAAGAGGGTGATCCCACACTTATCTAAACTTTGTCAGAAGTTCGCACGTTTGTTGTGTTGCATGCGGTCTTGCATTATCATGTAGGAACACAATTGCACTGCATTTTCACTGTACACTTCATGCAACTGCCGACAAATTTTAGTGCAGTTACACCTTTTCGCTCACAATAAATAAATAAATAAATAAATAAATAAATAAATAAATAAATAAATAAAACGAATCACTACACGCATTTCCAATTTGGACGCAACTTTCAGCTGTCGGAATATGTTTACGATTAATTATCAGAACACCTCCACTTGCTTCGTGAAAGCCGCTACGTCACACGATAGAGATACATGTCTCAGTGTTGCCGCACAGTTTCATCAAAATAGCCTTTGGCCGAAAATATTTACGAAGGAGTGCAACTAACTTTCTGACTGACCCACGTATATATCCTAAACCAGCTGAACCCTCTGTCTTCGCAAGGGGGAAATAGGTTTATGGAAAATATTTGAAAGAAGCATATGAATTCTTCCCCCCCTCCCCTTAGGATGCGTATTTCAATCGAAATGGAATGGTAAGAATCCAGCTTGAACTAAATGGTAAATATGTTCACTCGTTTCCTTTGACTAACCACTTCCGTGTGACGATTTCTTCCTTTTCTGTTCTAAATCTGTCGTTACGCACAGCACACCTATTTTTTTCTTCCTAAGTTTGTACGTTTCCTTGCTGGTATTTTGTGGTTCATGTTGAAAGTCTACGTTAGAAACACGTAACAGTGAAAAAGGGATAAAATTTAAACGTAATAATGAACGAATTCATTGTCTGGCATTAAATATTATTTTTGGCATAAATATTGAACTGCCCTCCTTACTATACGCATTTTAATGAAAGTAACCTGATAAAACCCTAGTTCGAGGTAGGTACTGTAGGAGTGTTGATGGTTGGTTAATAGTGGCTCTGTGTGTAGTGCCATGAAATGTAATTGTTAGAAAAAGATGAATTATGATTCGTTTTGTTGTTGGATTCATACTTCGGAAAGTAACATAAAAATTGGAATCACGATAGTTCGGAATATGGACAAGAGTAACTAAATACATTGTTAGACCATACCACACGAGATCCTCTTTATGTATTAAAGTATGGTTATGTAAAGAAGGTTTTACGGTAAGAATTGGTAAGATTATGGAAATAAATCTACATAACGATTAATGCTTGCAGTGATTAGGTACGGTAATAGAGGTGCTGTGCTTTAATAACATTACGTCGTAACCTGTTAACATTTCTACTATTACAGGTACAAACTGTTGTATATTTACGAATATACCTACCTTTTTTATCGCCAGTTACACTGTTAAAAGGAGCATACATCTTGGGGTGTAAGTGAATTAACTGGTCTGAGCTTACATTAAATCTACAGTGGAATTACAAACTAAACCAACTTTTCTTACTGCCAGTTAAACTGTCAAAAGGAGCAGATATCCGAAGAAATGTAACTCATTAAGCAGACTGAGTACACATCAAATCTAAAATGGAATTACAAACTAAACATTTTTTTCTTATCGCCAGTAAACTGTTAAAGAAGTACATCCGGGAAAACTAAGTAAATTAACTGGTCTGAGTATACATTTAATCCATAGTGGAATTACAAACTAAACTAACTTTTCTTATCGCCAGTTTCACTCTCAAAATGACCATACATCCAGGGAAACGTATGCAAATTAACCGGACTGAGTACATCAAATCTAAGGTGGAATGAGTTGAATTTGAGTCTAGCGTCCCTTTCAGCAGCGAGGCTATATGAGACCTAGACGTACTGATTAACGTAGAATCCAAATCACATGAGCTCCCACCGGGAATCGAACATGAGTGTCACACGCTAAAGGCGGTATGCTAACCGCTTAGCCACGAAGTAGCTGAAATTTAAAGTGGAATTGCAGACTAAACCAACTTTACTTATCGCCAGTTAAACAGACCATCTTCCACTGTTAATGAGTCGAATATTACCACAATTACAAGAAAATATCCTTTTGTCACTGTTACAAGGATTCATGAGGACTGATCTACTATGCTCTAGAATAGTATTATACATAAATCTTGATATTCGGGGGAAAAAAATATGATGCAAACTATATTCTAACTTTACATACCGCATTCATATTGTTAGTCTCACAATGTTGTCAATTCCGAAAATTATAACAACAACAGTCTTGCATTGTATCTCGAATTTATGTGATTTACTCATGCAATTTCAGTGTTCGCTGATACTTTTTTTTTGGGGGGGGGGGGGCATTTAAAAATTATGAAAATGGTCACATTGATAAGGTTTTTCTTTTCTGTGGAACTCTCCTGAGAAAACGAAGAAGATAGCATCACTCCTCAGAAACCATAATACTTTTTCTTTCTTTTGGAAAAATATGTACAGATAATGATTTTTATCTCTGTCTTTGATCTTTGTCCTTTCTGTGAGTGAAACAGTAAAATCCCAGGTAACTATTTTAATCATTCTCCATTACTTAAACGAAATATGCTTTACAGGAGGGACAAAGATTAAAGATTACCAAACCTTATGAACTATAAACACACATTTTTAGAGAGAGAGAGAGAGAGCGGGGGGCTATTATACAAGGCATTTCAAAATGAATATAGGGTTTTTAAGGCTTTGTAGTTTTTACTACAATTAACTTACAATTACAAATAATACATCAAATGAAGAAATAACTCAAACAGTTTTCCACGCACGCATGCGCATACACTCTTTCCTCTTCTGCCGTTAGAAAGCGTTGGTACCAAAGATGACGAATAGTGGCAGAAAGCTTATTGTGTTTTACATTTTGTAAAGATTGAATCTGTAGTTACAGTGCAACGTGCTTTCCGTATTAAGTTCAATTGCAATCCACCAAGTGATAATAACATTCGTAGATGGTATCATCAGTTTGAAAACATCGGCTGTCTGTGCAAAGGGAAGAGTACGAGACGATCAAGAGTGACTGAAGAACGTGTTGAACGAGCGAGAGAGTTTTTCATGCGTAGCCCCAATAAATCAATTCGGAAGGCTAATCAAGAATTAGCAATTCCAGTGACGTCTGTGTGGAGAATTTTAAGGAGATCGAGGAATTTAAGAAAGAAGATTGAAGCAGTTGTTGCTACAATTACTCCAAACACACTGATCAAGGTTTGGGAAGAACTCGTCTATCAACTCAATGTGTACAGTGTGACGAATGGTGATCATATTGAACACTTGTAACAAAAACTGTTTGAGTTGCTCTTTCATTTCATGTATTATTTATAATTGTACCTTAAATATAATGAATACTACAAAGTCTTAAAACTACGATATTAATTTCGAAACACTCTCTAGTTTCTGAGGGAAAAGCTATCTACTATTTTCTCAGGATAGTGTTACAGGAAGAGATAAACCTTATCAATGCGTCTAATTTAGCAATTTTCAGACGTCACCGATGAAAGTGACAAGAGACCGTAAGAGTGAAACCGTATGAGTAAATCACAAAAATTCGAGGTACAAGGCAAGAATGTTTGTATTTGAATTAGGTATTCTATAGCATCTGTCATTAGTTCTGAAATTATTTCGGAGCAAGCGTGCACCACGAGTACTACAATATAGTCAGCGAGGAGGTGGCAATAGCATACGGACTGACTTCCTCTACGAGCGTACAATGACAATATAAAATTAGATATCGACACTTGAAGCACGTAAATGCAAATTACAAATGTTAGTGAATGCTTTTAAAAGATACAGACAACAAGCAGAGTGGCATTTTAAACTGTAAAAAATAAATAAATAAAATAAATCCGTCATGCACCTGAGAGTGAAAGCACTGATAAAACACGAGTTCAATGGGTCCAGCTTGAAATACAGATAGTGTAAGGTATCAGCTTTTGTTTCAAGCATTTATCATTACAGCCTTTGAATATTCAATTTCATGGTCAGAGAATAAGGTCAGAGGAAACAATATAATAACCTTGTAAGGTGTTCTAAAGAGACATTAGAAGCCGTGCTAAAGAATAAATAATAAGTGAGCCAAATAAAATTGATAAAACAATAATATAAAATTAAACTTAAAGTACAGCAGATAATTCTAAGATAGATACTAATCTTTTTATTACCATGTACTTTAATGATCGCGAAATCTCTTAAAATTCGGGTTCTGCTCTGTCCTGGAAACAAAAAAATATACACACTTACACTTATATGTACACTTTTTTAAAGCGAGCAAATAATCAACAAAATGCATACGTGCTTACATGTTCTATTGCCAACAACTTTTTTAACAATTTATACGAGCCAGTCAAATCAAACTCAGTGGAACCCGTTACGATACCATTATTTGATTAACAAGGATCTAAATGGAATTCTTGGCGAAAACTGCAATCACAAAATAGAATGGGAACAGTAAATCCCAACTGTTTGTATTTACTAATGACATCATAAGCTCCAGGTTGATTTTTTTTACAAACCAACACGCTATTCCTCTATGACAATAAGTTGTCGTTAAAAGTCTTTCTTATTTGAATCGAGATATGACATATCATGACTCAAATATGGTTTGTAAAGTGCAGACACGGAAAAGATTGAGTTGCGCCCTGGTCCAGTAATTTTCTCTACTGTCGATTAGATAAGCAAATATATTAGATTTCCTTAGCGAGGTAAGTGATGAAAATATTTATATAACAATTTACACCATTACAAATCATTAAAATGTTTGCTCTACTAACTGTGACATCAAACTATTGCGCTTGCACAAAAGTATCTTTAAGATCTCGAAAAGTAACAGATATAGTTAAAAGTTATGTATTAACTACCTGAGTTGCTTCGTAAATTGTATTTCCTGCTTGAACTCTAATTTGATTTTACAAAACTAAACACAGGGTGTCCCAGAATTCTTTCCCTGATTATAAACGTTTATAAGGCATAAAATATGACACATAGACAAATACTTTTTTATCGTGAACTGCATGTAACATATTCAAGTTCCTGCGAAAGAGAAATCACTTCTCAACGCTTGTTTCTATCATCTGGAATCCTGTATATCGATAAGCATAACATCTATTATAACGATTCAAGTTTTTTTTTTTTTTTTTTTTTTGTTTGTTTGTTTGTTTTAAAGTTTGATATTAAATTGTATAAATATACTAGTGAATTTCCCGACGTGATACCGCAGACAATACTTTGCACCATCTCTTCTCCTCTCTCTGTACCCCTCCCACGTCCTCTATACTGAAATCATGAGGTGAATAAGAGATTCGTACTTTTCGAATACCGTATTTCGTGCTTTTATGTCAAAAGATAAACAATTCAAATGAAAGTCGGTGATAAATATAATCCCAAAACATTGACACCTTCATACTTTTACGACTTGCAAATTATGCTTCCAACTATGCATAAGAATGGGAAGTTTTTTTAGAATGACCAGGCCAGTTCCTCTGTCTGTCGAGAAGTATCAAAGCACAAAGATAAAAGATAGCGATTGATTGATTGAATTTTAATGGGGACATCAGCAACGAGGCTATTTGTCCCCGTCATGATCAACACGACTGTTCAAAAATACGGACTACCGTAAATAATATTTAAAAACGAATATATTAAAATATAAGGTAAAAAAAAATTACAAATCCAATTATGAGAAACAGGTTATAGCAAGGTTGGTGTCCAGAGAAAGCAGTCCACATCCGAGTCTTATCTTTCTACTGTGCTTGGTCGCAGGTTTTAAATGCCGGGTGATCGGCTCGACACAACCTTCAAAACTGGAGGACCAGTGGATGACTGCAGTTCTGAAGAACTGCGCTATGAAGCCGCCACATCCCGATCCGGTGTAAAAAACAGCAAGAAGCAGTTTCTAAAATCAATTCATCTCGTGAATAGGTTCAATTTTCTCTCTTAATTCTATTCTCAAACCGGAAGAGGTAGAAATAGTTTACACGTTGGTCCTTACAGACCATATCGATAGCAAGATAGAGATAATAGTTGGCGAGAGGTAATTTCTGTAATCGATTCAACGTCCCAAAATAAGGATCTACCTCTACCCTTGTCCCTTTACTAAAATCGGAAGTGGTTGAAACCGACAACAATCTCCGATTTCAAAATTGATTTCCATACAGCAAAACCGGCAAGACAGCGAGAAATGGCTTCTTGTCACAAATTCAGTACCCCAAGAATAGGTTCCATTTTCTCTCTCAGCTCTTTATTGAAATCAGAGGCAGGCGGTGAAGATGTAAGACTTCTTGTTTTAACACTGACCGCCACAGTGAGGAGAAAAAAAAAAAAAAAAAGGCAGCAGAGAAAAGAATTTTTTGATACTGATTCAGTATCATGAGTAGGTACCATCTGCGACTTTATTTCTCTATTCCAATCAGAAGTGGTAAAAATCTACTACTACTTCCAGTTTCAATATTGATCACCATAGGACAAAAACAGTAAAGAAATAGCGAGAAATGGCTTCCTGATATGAATTCAGCGCAGAAAGAATAAGTTTTGTCTTGTCCTTTAACTCTCTATTTACACCGGAAATAGTGGAAATTAAAATAGTGAAAAAATGCTAACAGATACTGGGAAACACGTTCTTGACATGAATTCATGCCGCACGGATAGGTTCCGTCTAAGACTATTTGCCTACTGCAACCGAAGTAAGTACTTCCGGTTTCAACATTGATCTTCAAACAGCATAAACACCAGCGAGAAATGAGTTCTAGATATGGACTCAGCGTTCCAATATTAACCCTGGGAGGCCCAAGCTTTTTAGCACCCGCGGAGTACCAAGCGGCGTACAAATTGGACCCCAACGTATTTTTCTTGTGATATGTTTGGTCGTGTCACAGTTGTTATCACCAGACATGTCATCATTTTCACCACTTTGGTAGTCAATTTCTTTTTCTAAATTCTAAACCTAGTACACATCAGATGAAGAATCATATGCAAGAAGTTCAGGCTCTATTTCTTGTTCGATCAGGACTGCACAGTTGGAGCTTTAACTAACTGTTACACAATGACGCTCAATGCCAAGTGACAACTTTAATGTTTACTGGGGTAATGATACATCATTCTTCTCAAAATTTATTATGTTACGAAGCAGTAGTGCCAGTTCAGATGTAAACGAATGTGCATTGTAATAATTTCAATTATTTCTATGGAGTGCCGAGTGGGGTACATTTTAGACCCCAATCAAAAAAAAAAAAAAAAAAAAAAAAAACCGCAAAATAACACTTTCTATTCAAAAATTATTTCATTGCTATATTCTTCATTTATTTAAAGTCAGCTATAAAAAAAAATGGCAAACTAACAGTCATTACTTACAGAGATATCACAGAAATATATAACTGGGGTAGAATTTGTACAACGCTTGACCCTCTTAGGATTAAGTTAAACCTTACTTCTTATTCTTCTTCTGAAATCAGAAGTAGTAAAAACTAGTACTGGTGGTTTCAATATTTGCTTCTATATAGTAGTAATCGTAAGACAAAGAAAAGCTGTTTTTGATAAGAATGCATTCAGCGGCCAGAAAATAGATTGCATATTTAATTCCTCTATTGTAACCAGAAGTTATGGATCTACTAGTTCTGTTTCAGTAGTAAATTTGTATAATTTGGAAATATACCGAAGTTTCACATGCTGAACGGAACTCATTTGGAAAAAAAAAAAAAAAAAAAAAAAAAAAAAAAAGGTAGAAGGATGAAAAACAATTGAAGTACCAATTTTTATGTTATTAATAAAGTTTAATTTTTTGAAAACTTTTCAACTTTATTAAAAGAACTAGCTTTTGGCCAGCTGAGGGCCATATCCTCACATCCTTGCGTTTGCTTAACCTACGGCCTCGCATCTCTCATTTATCAGCCTTAGCATCAAGAGTGAATTTCATGCATTTACTCTTAATATTTCCTGAATTTGCCAGCTGGGGTTTCGCACCTAGACTCCCGTGTTTATTTGGCCTATGGCCTCGCACTTTTTAAACCCATAGTTCTACCGAATTTCATGTTTTTTCCCCTATTTTAGCTACCTAAAAGATAAACTTTTGTATCCCAAGAAAAAGTCTGTATCCCAAGAAAAAGTCTATTTAAATAATATGGAAGGTTTCTACATCCCCCCTTTACACCTCCTAAAAATTAAAAATATTCACTTTTGGCAATTTTCCTGTGAGTTAGTCCCGGATGATCATAATCATGCCAAATTTCATCATTATAATCCTACAGGAAATGCCTAAACATTTTAGAGTGTAGAAGATGCCCCATATAAGTAACATTTCAGATTTCTCAGTTCCCCATAAAACCACTCTGAAGTTGCAAATATTTATTCTTTGGTGACTTACGTAGGTAACGCTAACCAAAATGTACAAGCATACCGAATTTCAATTCCAATTTCAAGTACCTAAAACATGATATTATAGGTTAAAAAAGCTCACTGGAAATTTCTTCATCCCTCCTTTAGACAACCTAAAAATTAAAAATATTCACTTTGGCAATTTTCCTGTGGGTTAGTCCCGGAAAATTACAATCAAGCCAAATTTTAACTTTTCACGCGTCAACTGGAAGTACCCGTTATTTTATGTCAGTGAGTTCATGTAGTCTCATACATAATTAGGAAGTAAATAAATAAATTTCTACAAAAATCAATAACAATTATAGTATATATTTTTAAAAGTTAGTATCTTGCGATATATGTTTTAATTGTTGATTAAAAGCAGTGTCACAGTACCTATTGTTGTTTCACATATTATTTTATAATCCATTCTATAGCAACATTTAATTAACCTTAAGCTACGCTATTTTACGCACTCTATAATAATATTGGAATTTTATTCAAAATATCTGCAACAAAAGGAATTAGTCTTGATATATTTTATTAAACTAAGGAGACAAAATGCGTGAGTGTATATCCATTCATTTAGGACAAGCTGGTGTCCAGATTGGAAATGCCTGTTGGGAACTCTACTGCCTCGAACATGGAATTCAACCTGATGGACAAATGCCTTCAGATAAATGTGTAGGTGGCGCTGATGATAGCTTTAACACATTTTTCAGCGAGTCTGGCTCGGGAAAACATGTACCGCGATCAGTAATGGCTGATCTGGAACCAACTGTTGTGGACGAAGTTCGAACTGGTACCTACCGCCAATTGTTTCATCCAGAACAATTGATCACAGGGAAAGAAGATGCTGCTAACAATTTTGCACGTGGTCACTATACTGTTGGAAAAGATATGATAGAATTAGTACTAGATCGTATACGGAAGTTGGCTGACCAATGCACTGGACTACAAGGATTCCTGGTTTTTCATTCTTTTGGCGGCGGCACAGGTTCAGGATTTACTTCATTGTTGCTGGATCGACTAACAGTTGACTACGGCAAGAAAAGCAAGCTAGAATTTGCTATCTACCCTGCACCGCACATTTCTACAGCTGTTGTGGAACCCTACAATGCAATCCTCTGTACACACGCCACAATAGAAAACGCAGATTGTGCTTTTATGGTCGATAATGAAGCCGCTTACGATGTCTGCAGGAGAAATTTGGATATTGAAAGACCAACATACACCAATCTGAACAGACTCATTGGGCAAATTGTATCATCCATCACAGCCTCTCTGCGTTTCGACGGCGCCCTAAACGTTGACATAACTGAATTTCAGACTAATCTGGTTCCATACCCGAGAATTCATTTTCCTTTAGCTACCTACGCACCCATATTATCTGCTGAAAAGATATCTCACGAAATGGTCACCGTCGCAGAAATTACCAACTCCTGCTTTGAACCTGCAAATCAAATGGTGAAATGCGATCCTCGAAATGGAAAATATATGGCCTGTTGTCTACTGTATCGGGGTGATGTTGTACCAAAAGATGTAAATGCTGCTATTGCAACAGTAAAATCAAAGCCTTCCATTCGATTTGTAGACTGGTGTCCTACTGGGTTCAAGGTTGGAATCAACTATCAACCACCGACTGTAGTACCAGGAGGTGACTTACCCAAAGTCCAACGAGCTGTCTGTATGATCAACAACACAACCGCCATTGTGGATGCATGGAAAAGACTGAACACTAAGTTTGATATGATGTTTGCCAAGAGAGCTTTTGTCCACTGGTACGTAGGTGAGGGAATGGAAGAAGGAGAGTTTACTGAAGCTCGTGAAGATCTGGCAGCCTTGGAAAAAGACTACGAAGAAGTTGCAGCCGACTCTGGTGAAGGCGGGGAAGGCGAAGAGGAAATGTAAACATAAAATCCCTACGTGTAACCTTGTACTAATGAAGAATTTATTATATTTTATGTAACTGCGTTTGGGACAAAAATACTAAGAAAAAATTAAGTGATTGATAGCCATTTCAATACAACATTTATATTTAGGTTTTTACAATTATTTTTAAAATTACTATTCCTTATTTTGAAATAAAATTCAATTATTTATACTTGGTCTTTTATTTATTATAGTACTAGCATCAATTACGAGCTTCGCTGGGTTAAATTAAGAAATTATAGTAATATGTTTCGTTAGTCAGTCACTTTTTACTATTACTAAGCGTTCCTTGATATTGGTCATTTTCGATTATTTTTATATATCCTCCTCCCACAATTTGCAAGGCTGAATTTGGATTTAAAAGGCATCAGAAGTGTCACTGTTCATCTCAACGACCTCAAAAACTATAGATTCGACACTAATATCGGTCATTTTCGATCATTTGTAAATGTCTTTCCCCCTCCTTTAAGTTACATCGTCAAACTGATATGACAAAAATCATCTTATGTTCGAACTTCATCTAGGTTGAAAATTTGATCGAGATCGGTCAAGTGGTTCAAGAGTGAAGTCATAAAGACAGTCACTTTCATTTTTACTTTTTACATGTATATCTCCGCCCCCCCCCCCCCCACACACACACATGTTGCATTAACAAATTTAAATGATAAAAATTATCCAAAGCCCGAACGTCATCTATGTTGAAAATTTGATCGAGATCGGTTGGGTGGTTCAAGAGTTAATTTTTATTTATGTTTAAATATAAATCTCCCCTTCTCCTCCCCCTAGATTCTACCGTCAAAGTGAAAATATATAGAAAAAATCCAGGCCCGAACGTCATCTATGTCGAAAATTTGATCGAGATCGGTCGGGTGGTTCAAAAGTTATAAAGTTTTTTTTTTTTATTTTTATTTTTATATATCTGTCCCCTCCCCTAAGTTCTACTGCCAAAGTAATATGATAAAAACCATCCCAGGTCCGAGCTTCACCCATATTGAAAATTTGATTAAAATCGGTCGAGTGGTTTAAGCGTGATGAAGTCACAAAGACAGTAACTTTTATTTTATTTTATTTTATTTTATTTTATTTTATTATTATTATTATTATTATTATTATTATTATTATTTTACATATATCTCCCCCTCCCCTAGATTGCACCATAAAAGTGAAATGACGAAAACATCCCAGGTCCGAACCTTATTTATATTGGAAGTTTGATCAAGATCGGTCTGGTGATTTAAGAGTTATTAAGTTTTATTTATTTTAATAGATTTCTCCCCTCCCCTAAGTTCTACCGTTAAAGCGATATGATAAAAACTACCTCAGGTCTGAACCTCATCTATGTTGAAAATTTGGTTAAGATCAGTAGGGTGGTTTAAGTGTGATGAAGTCACAAAGACAGTCACTATTATTTTTGCTTTTTATTACATATATCTACCCGTCCCCCTCCTCTTCGTTGCACTTTGAAAGTTTGATCGAGATAGATAGGGTGGTTTAAGACTTATTAAGTTTTATTTATTTTTATATATTTTCCTTCCTCCCATCCAACTCCCCTAGAATCTACTGTCAAAATAAGATGACAAAAAAACTTCCCAGGTTCTAACTTTATATATGTTGAAAATTTGATTGAGATCGATCGGGTGGCTCAAGAGTTATTAATTCACGAACATATTCACTTTCATTTTTATATTTATTGATATTTATATATATTCCCCTTCTCCAACTCCCCTACGTTGCTCCGTCAAAGTGAAATGATAAAAATCATCCCGGTCCGGAACCTCAACTACATTGAAAATTTGATCAAGATAGGTTGGGTGGTTCAAGAGTTATGTTTTATTTATTTTTTTGTATGTTCCCCCCTCCCCCTCCCCTAAGTTCTACCGTCAAAGTGAATAGCTAAAAACACTCCCAGGCCAGAACCGCATCTACGTTGAAAGTTTGATCGAGATCGGTTGGGCGGTTCAAGAGATTAAGAGTCACAAACATAGTCACTTTCAATTTTATTGTATAGATACCAAATTTAAAAACTCCGAAATTATTGTAAATATTTAACTTTTTGTAATATGTATACAATTCAAGGCTGGCTTGAGTACAAAATACTGTCTGAATTGAATGAATTAAGTCAGGGTTGTTACCAAAATCTAATCTGGTTTATTACGACAAGCATAAAACTTACTTTATTCTATCAAACATATACGTGGAACTTCCAGACAAAGAAATATTAAAGGCGTGTTTGCATTCCGCAGTTTTATATAAAAAAGAATTTTAGGAATGATCAAAAAAAGAAAGAAAGAAAAAAAAGGATCAAAAGATGGCGAAGGATCATCTTGGTCAATAATTAGTTTTTGGATCAGGTGCCAAAAATTTTTTGAACGGCCCCTAAATCGAATTTCGTTCCGTAAAAATAACGGAAAACCATTTTGATGGCCAGCTTAGCAGCAATACCGTTACGTAAATATAACGGAAAACCAATTCGGTGGCCAGCTTAGTACAAATTCCACGTTTCGTATAACTGTTCCCTGTTCCTATGAAAAACTTACGATGTTCACTTCCTAATACACCATTTCGATGAAGAAAAATTGTTGAAGGATTATAGTTCGTCGACATCATATTCACCTCAGTAATTCCGAAATTCTATTATCACATCTAATAGTACAGGCTTGCACCTTCTATTAAATCTTCTAAGTAGATAACTGATCACGCTTATGAGTGATAACTCATTTAAAAAAATGTTCATTATGGCTCACGAACGCGAATAAATAGAATAATAATAAATAAAGTAGAAACGATTATATTCCAAGAACAGAACAACAAAATATATATACGAAGTCATAGATTCAACTGGGGCAAACTGCTTGAATAATAATAAATCGACCTGTTTATTCTAGGCATAACCAACATTTACACAATAGCTTCCATATTTTGTTCTTTTTTTATGTTTAATATTACACATATGGACACTTACATGTTAATATTGTTCTACTTTTATTAAGAAGCACGTAATTTGAAATATACGTTAAACTGTTGGTCTAACGCAGTAGTCGCCAAACTTACGAAGCTTCTGAGCTACCGTGTCGTTTTTAAATTCTAATGTAAGCTACCAACCAAAAGAACTATTAATTTTTTAAAAAAATCTTACATTTCTTTATGACCTATAAACTTACATTTCTAGTAAATATGAAATTGGTATAACGCGATGTACCGAAAATGCCCCTGCGAGATACTAATAGCTCGCGATCGACGGTCTGGCGATCACTGGTCTAACGCCTAATCTTAGAACAAAAAATAATTTTACATTTCAAATGTGTTTCATTAACTATAATCATTTACTGCAGGATATACAATATGAAAAATTGAAGTGAAATCCTATGGTTATGTTCTTTACACTAAAGAAGATGGATGATTAATAGAAGTAAAGATCACCAAAGAGTTTGTAGAAATGACAATAAATTTGAGGAAACGGGAGTAGACGAAGAGACCCATATACACGATGTTATCCGCCAGAAACTCACATGGCATGGGACCCGTCTCACCAGAGGGAAGTGTTTTTGATTGAGCCAGTGTCCCCCAGCAGGGCCGTGTCGTGGGAGGGGGGTGAGCGGGCCGACGGACCCGGGCGCCGAAGTAAGGGGGCGAAAAATTCGGGAGAAAAAAGGAAAAAAGATAGGAAAAATTGCTTGGAATATATGTATGGAGGCGCCGTCGTATACTCTCGCCCCGGGCGCTGATTTTCCACGGCACGGCCCTGTCCCCCAGATACAATATTTTTATAGTAATTAATGAATTATACTGGGAAACATGATTTTCCAACAATGCTGGATTACATGGCTCCTCTATTATATAAATCAGTTTGTGTTTCATTAATACACATTTTTGTAGTTTGCATTTGATAGACTTTGTATATTTTCTGTTTTGGAAATTAATTACCTTTAACCGCAGATACCAGATTCATTAAACTCATTATGTGACTTATTAAATTTCAAGTTATTTTTAGCACTGAAGTTTTCTAAAACACTGGATTCGAATATGTACGCCGAATAAACATCGAATCTGACTCTCCTGTGCACCAAAGAAATGAAATTATTATAATTACTTTTAACATCTAAATATTATGCCCTGTAAGTTACACGGAATGAATTATAAATCCAAGTAAAAATGAGAGAATTGCTGGAATGAAGACAATGATACAGCTCTGACAAAAGTCACGGACAGAATGATTTTCAATACAAACTTACATGGCCGAACTGAACCAGAGACTCACGCATCAGAGATATCATACAACTGAATAGGTGAAAAAGCTTTATTTTTCTATTTAACCTCCTTCCGTACTATAAGGAAATTACCTTTCTCGATTCATGATCTCTGCGAATTTATTTTCAACGAACTTAAAAAGTTTGTTACTGAATTATAAATTTTTTTTTGCGAATTTTTCAATTTTGAGCCGTCCATTCAATAGAGCGTCAAAAACCATCTAAGAAAGTGATGGAATTTTTCGCGTCACTCTTACCGTTCCCGAGATATTGGCCAAAAAGAGTTCCAATTTCAGGAGATTTATGGAGCCATATCTCGGGAACCGTAAGTCATAGAGAAGTGAAATTGGTGTTGATCAATACCTAAGAGGATGGTGAACATTTTGGTACCAAATAGTATCCGGAGGCCACTGGTCAACTGGCTATCGTTCCCCAGATATTGGCCAAAAAAGTTCGGATTTGGGAGATTTAAGAAACCATATCTCGGAAACCGTAAGTCATAGAGAGATGATATTTTGCGAATTTTTCAATTTTGAGAGCTCTATTTTTAGCATGTATATTCGTAAAACAACATCGTAGAACGTTTTAATGGAACTCTTAAACAAATCATGAGGAAAAAATTTAGTTCTCAAAGAAATTATAAATGGATGGATATATTACAAGAATTGTTTAATGAGTATAATAATAAAGTACAAAGAACAATTGGTATAAAGCTTGTAGAAGTTAATAAGAAATATTAATTCTTTTTAAGTTTGTTCTGGCAATGCTCTTGGAGCATTCTCATTTACTTTTGAATACCTTACAAAGTGCTATCCAGAATTCGAGACTATGATCATTATTTGTCATCCAATTGTAGTATAGTGCTGCTACAGAAAGCAACAATAACCACTTTTTTTGGGATGGAAAGTGGACTGGTGATAGGTGGGCTAGTGACTGGATTATAACGGTTTACTCCCATCTGCTTCTGGAGAATATTACTAAGCATTTAAATTACGACATTTTTTTTTCTAAGTATACATTAAATTGTGCGGAATTCGGTAAGAACGTCATGGAGACGCATTTTATGATACAGGTGTTGGTGAATAATTCCTAGGTTCTAGACAAGTATCGGAATGGCATTCCCGTTTCAGGTTGGCAAAAACTTCGTGACGAAGGAAACATAACGAAGAATAATGACATCCAACAACATGGAAATTGTCGCCAGAAATGATAATCAGCTGTACATAATGATCGAAATCTTACCATTCGTGAATTGTCATCTTGCTCGAGTGGGTTACGGAACATACCAGAGAACTTATAACAAACATTTCGACATGAACCGAATTGCTGCTATATTTGTCCGAAAGGAGGAATATCTCCATGAATGTAGCCATAGCCTTACAGGAATATACTTTCCTCCCCTACTCACTGTGCCTTCCTTCTCCCGGTTCTACATTTTCCCAAATCGAGAAAGTGGGATTGAAAGGACGAAGCTTTTACAGCATCGAGGAGAACCAGCAGTTGGTGCTTAATTGTCTTTCGGAAATTTCCAGACAACATTCCAGCAATGGAGGACACGTTGGGTTGTATCAGTACACATCAAAATTACTTCCAGGGTGCCGACTATGAATAAGACCCACGATAGAATACTAATATTTTTGGCATCAGTTCAAGCGATTTTAGAAAGCCTCGTAAATAGATTTTAAAACAATCAAACATGATATATTTATTTTTGCTGTTTGGTATCATTGTGTTGATAACTCAGGGGCAAGAAAGTAGAGAATATGTTATTTAATGGAAAATCTTCTTTTAAAACATTGATAGGATCAGAAGTAAGACATGCTTTAAAACTATGTCGTTATATTTATACAAAAGAAAGACTACGACTGCTTGATTAATATTTCAAATTACTGTTTAATTAACAGACAATAACTTTAATTAATAGAAGTTCATTATTTAACATGTGTTGATGCTCAAAGTTTGAATTAGAATCCTGCTGTTACCTGAATTCGTTATATAGGCTGAACAGAAAGTTCCGATACTCTCTAGGCATGTGACATATAAACACTTAATCCGGTATGTGTTTCTTTCCAGATAGTAATCTAACTGCTGTATACTTCACTGCAGATATCTCTCATTGTTGTACTATATTGTTCGTACATAGTGTATTTTATTGTTTTCTCTCCTTTAGCTTAGCCGGGATAACCATGGGACGTAAAATTCATTTATTGTTTCCTCAGACAGTGAGATTCACAGATAAGTCACCGCATACTGTGGAAAGAGCGTATCATACAAAGCACCGGAGCTCATGAGCGACCTCACACAGCCAAGTCAATGTTAAGCATTTGCTGCAAGGCTTACAGATAGCAAGCCCATCTCACCCGAACAATTGATATTGCGATGGGAGAAGCTTTTTAAAAACAGACTACAATGTAGCGGAGAATCTAACACCGTACCTGGAAGTGAATCATTTTCTGTTATAAAATGACAGCGAACATACAGATATTCCGGAATAAAATGTTGTCTATTTCCTCTTCAAATAACATAAATTCTGTTATTATACTCGGTTCACTTCAGTTTCATCAATAGGCATAATCGTTACATGCATAGAGGGTAATAGGACTTTCGACTCACCTTGTATATTGATACTCAGATCTATTTTGTTTTCTTTGATCGCACATCTTTGACGATGGATATATAACATAAATTTCTATATGATATCATTCTAAATGTGTGGGCATGTGGAAGAGTACAATCTCCCAATCCATAACTTACTCAGGACTCAATCGTTAATACAGTATTTTAGATAGATCTTCTTCAGGGATCGTGAATTTTATGCTTCATGGAACAGACTAATCTTGATTTATATTGTTAATTCAAAAAGTAATAAAAAATAATACAAGAGAGAAAGATCTGGTCGTGTGTCATCGTGCCGTTTTGAATGTACAGAATGTCTCAAAAGTCTTCATTCGATTTCAAAGTACTATAGCTTGAAAATGGCTAGTATTGTCGTAATTGCATGATATGTCTACAGTTCGAAAGAAGGAGCGTTCAAGTTTAAATACATATTCGATTTCAAAGTGTTGTATTGGCTTTAAGAAATATATATATATATATTTGTTAGAAAATGCAAACATAGTTGTAGCTACATCAATTTTTCAGTCCTCAAACGTTCAATGTGGTGTTCAATGGCCACACGACGCACATTAAATCGATAATTAAACTCTTCTCCTTGAACACTGACGGGAGTTAATGAGTTGACGGACGACGTCACTATCGTGCTCCGCTCCTGCATACTAATGACATCTTTTGCCAACCAAACGAAACCTGAACACTCCCTCTTTCAAATTGCAAAGGCTTCAATTAAACATAATTAGCCATTTTCAGGCTATAAGACAGACTTTAAAGACACCCTGTATATCACTATACTATTTCTTCTTTTCGTATTCAAACAATAATGTGGAAAGGCTATATTATTATTATTATTATTATTATTATTATTATTATTATTATTATTATTATTATTATTATTATTATTATTATTATTATTATTATTATTATGTTTGAGAAACAATAAATCCGAGATCTGTCTTCATAATTTAGCTATACCGTGTATACATTGCATATTTTAAGATTTTCGCATTAGTGTATACATATAGTATGTTCGAAAAAACACCAGCAAACTTTGGGGAAACTATTTCTCACACAAACATATGAAAACAATTACATATCATCATGGACGCATATATGCATCATTTCGGTGGTATAGTTCACCGAAATTTTGTCGGATGTATATATAAAAGCCATAACTCAAGAGTAAAATATTGGATAAAGGTCAGGTAAGAAGACTTAAGAATTATCTTAAGTCGTAGATTTCATTAACGTCTCAGTGGATGTAGAGCGTGTACCAGATTACGTTTTTGATTTATTAACGTTATTTTGTAGAAGACCTGAGAGTTTTTCTCTTTCCTTGTGAGGTTAACCCTTGCGCCGCTGCTGCTCAACATATATTAATACTCAAAATACATATATTGAATTTAGAACTCAAAATACTGAGTCCTTTGACTCTTGATCTGACATTTCGTTCTCGAGTTATGGCCCATTTTGTATCGCTCTGACAAATTTTCGGAAGCTGTATAGATTGATGTTTTCATTTGCCAATGCTGACGTTGAAAACCACATATATTTTATGACTTTCTGCAAATAGTTGTAACTTAGTCTTTTGTAGAAAAATGACACAAAAATCTTCCAATATCACTTTATTGAATAATGTACTTTTCATTAGTTTTTCTATGAATTCTGTCATTACTTCTAACGATTATCATCGTCCTTACCTGTGGTGTAAAAGCAAATATCCGGTCATGTAGGGAATAAAGCTTACTGGTACTTAATATACCAACATCACGTGATTTTCGGCCAGACAGTCCCAATTTTTTATTACGTCCTGGAAATACATAAATACATTTCTTAAAAATATTATTTTCTGTACGATGGCTAGTCAATAATAAAAAAAGTATTCATTTGCTTCTAGCAAAGACACTAACACTTAGAGGACTGTCATTACTAATATCTATAGAAGTCTTGACCAGTGGTGCTTCTCATCCCTGTAATACTCATTCATTCTATCTTTATAATGATTTTCAACCATGGAATAAATTCAGTAGGTGCCGAAGGGGGCTAAGATTCCACAGCCAGTTTATAGGAGTTAGTGCCGTGACTCCAATTTGCTAAAATTACACGCCACATATTTGGAATATTTATATTTAAAAACACACTGAACCCAAGAGTTACGAACCCCTTGTTTTGCGAACAATTCGATTTATAAACAGGTTTTGTGAACATTTTTTTCCTCGGTTTATGAATGGTATTTCGGAATACGAACACACACACCTGTACCAAAAATTCCATGTGCCTTTTGCGCGTTTGCCATAGACATTATCTATAGGAATTTTGTGTTCAAAAACTACTTTTTGTTCTTTTTGTATGTTTTAGCTCTCATTCTGTTTTGTTTAATTTAGCGTTACTTATTTGTCTCTTAGAAAGAATAACGTTATTTTCATTCTATATTCTTCATCACAGAAAACCGTTTAGAAACGTTAAAAAACAATGTTTCTGTTGTTAGAACAGATTAACTATATTTACATTAATTTCAACGGGAAAAACAGGAACATTTCGGTTTACAAACATCATCATAGAACATATGTTGTTCCATGAAGTTCGTAACTCGTGAGTCCACTGTACATATTCTGCAGTAATATTTGTAACATCATATATATCTATGGAATATAGATGGCTTGTTGTAGATATGTCTGCTTCGTTTTTCATTTCACTGACGAATTTTTCCCCTGATTGTACTTTAGCTGCTGGAAAACACTTCCAATGACAGTATTCATTTAATATTAATAAAACTGGGAATAGGACTACCCTCTCTCATCAACACGACAATTGGTCAGTAGTCGAGCCTCCCTCCCCCTCTATCACCGAACATATTATATTTAATTTCTGATTTCGAAGTTACTATACACAAACTGACAGCTTATAAATGCCTTATGAGAATAACTTTCTTGCGATACACATGTTCACTCTAAATACAAACAGTACAAGAAAATGTCAAGAAAGCTCCTACAATACAAGGAAAAACATGATTAAAAAATAAATAAAATAAAATAAATAAATAAATAAACTAAAATTTAAAAAAGAACAGCGTTACACAAGCAGTACAAATGCAATGTTACAGAAATTCTTCCGAAGTTTGAGATGTGAAGCACTTAAATATACACTAGTCAAAACGAATGGCAGTGGTTGTTAAGATAAAAAAAAAAAAAAAAAAAAAAAATCATTTTTTTAAACTTTAATTGCTAAGATTCATTAGAAGTTATAACAAAAATTGGGTAAAAGTGAAACTGTTGTGATTTATATAACTTTCCAGAACCTACTGGTGAATGCTTAATAGCTTAACGCTGCTATCGCTGCCATTTTTATTATTATTGATTACAATATTTCCGTGAATTTTACTTCGGTCTGTCACGGTATACTTCATCGTGTCTACATTATTTCCAAAACATTAGAACAGAAAGTAAGTCGATAGCGAAACGCAGTTCTTTAGTTGACTTACACGTAGAAGTATCTTATCTTACCGAGGTATGTGTAGAGATGGCTGAGAACCCTTGCTGGTTGTACTTCAATAGGAGCAACTTCAGATACAGTTTGGACATGAATGTCATTTTGAACCAACTTTTCTCGTATGCTTTCATCTTCTGCTAGGATTACTACCTGGACTACAACGTCTGGCTTCTTCTCGGAGCAAAGTCGACGATTCAGAGGATCCAGTTCGCCCACAGCCAAAAATCCCTAATAGAAAAGAGAAGACCACAAAAGTGTGCATTTAGAAAGTGGTAAACACGCGTACATATACATACATATATTTTCTTTGCTTTGAGATGTATGAGTGCGTATGAATTGACTATTATTTTGTGCCTGCTTTAATCCTAGGAGTAATGAAGGTATTGCCACGTAGAATAAAAAGCCTCAAAGTAGTTTCAATACACTAAGTGATACGACTAACCTTACACTGTCAATACATTTAACACAGCGATCTTTTTTAAAAAAAATATTTTTCACTAGTAGGAATGTTTGTTGGTCAAAATATCATGATTTTATTTAATGGTAGTTAGGACAAAGAAATATGTTATAAAATAAAACCTTTTGTTGCGTTAACTTGCTAATTGGTTCAATATATTTCATTTATCAATCATTCTGAGGACACCATCGAGGCGTCAGTTTATTTCAAAGATAACAAAAGCTTTTATTTTATCACATTTTCGTACAATTTTCGTAAAAATGGAATCTGTAGCATTTCACTAAATTCATTGAGTTGAGTTGATTTGGAGTTTAACGTCCCTTTCAGCAGCGAGGCTACTGATTAACGTGGAATCCGAGCCACATGAGCTCCCGCCAGGTATCGAACCCGGGTCTCCCACGCCAAAGACGCGTAACTAAATTAATCAATTTTCGAACTTGAAGCAACTGACGAAGAGAGCAATAATAGCTCTCAAAATAATATTGTCGTAGTAGATGCAATGGGACTCCAAGGTTAATCATATCATTTAGTTAAGAAAAATGTGCCAGACGGTTTCTATATTTTATTTATATTTCATTTTAATTTCAACATAGTGTTTTTAATAATAATAATAATAATAATAATAATAATAATAATAATAATAATAATAATAATAATAATAATAATAATAATAATAATAATAATAATAATAAGTCTTCTCGGGCTATCAGCCAGGTGAAGGTATTGACACCCAACGTTTCGAATGCAGACATTGCATTCATCTTCAGGGATTGTAACAAAGAGATTGGAGATGTGACTATGTACACAGTGCTTGTCAAAAGTTTCGGAACGGCTAAATATCTTCGTTAGAATGCGTTTTTCTGAAAATTTGAAAGATATAAAAGTTGCAGGATATCAAGAGACCTATCAAAAACTCGTGCTCGTCAAAATGTGTGGGGCCCCGTGTGGGCCCCACAACGGGGCCCATCTGTAACTTTTCAAATTAGAGACCCCATTTTTTATTCCAAATTCGGTATCTTCGGAACAAACTAAATCAGAATATGTACTGCTCAAAGCTGTAGAATGTGAATATTAGGCCCTACAGGGCCGGAAAAGCTATTAGGATGAGTACTGTGAAAAAGTCCGAAACGGCTAAATATCTTGGTTAGAATGCGTTTTTCTGAAAATTTGAAAGATACAAAAGTTGCAGGATATCAATAGAATTATCGGAAGCCCGTGCCTTTCAAAACTTATGCGGCCCTGTCTGGTCCCCGCGGGGCCCATCTGTGATTTTTCAAATGAGAGCCCCCAGTTTTATTCCAAATTCGATATCTACGGAACAAATTAAATCAGAATATGTACTGCTCAAAGCTAGTCCCAGGCCCTACAGCCTACAGTTTTCACTGGAAAATGTTCTCCACGAAAATATGTAAACATACTGTCGTGCTCAGTTCTGTTTTGTTTTGGACGATGGGTTCCAAGGTGCTCAAAAGTGGGTTAATGATGAAATGTCCCAGGATTCTGAATTTGCTAAATGGAATCCTGCGAAACGTACTGACAAGTAAATTCGTAGGTCATGAAAGTAGATACTACGTGGTTGGTATAGGACACCACTCTTAAAAATCCTCTGAAACTTGCCTGTAAAATGCAAAGCAACTTCTAAACGCTTTCTGGGCATTTCCAGTAACTTTTTTTTTTTTTTTTTTGTTTGTTTGTTTGTTTGTTTTTTAAAGCCAGCATTTAATTTTCAGGAATACTGGGAGAAAGAGAAAAGAATACGGCAACTTTGAATAACGTTTGAACTTGAGTTGTTAAATTACAAGTCCAGGGTCCTATTGATTTCACTACATTTCCAAACAGATAATTTCAGATCCAAATAATATTGAAGCTTGGAAGTGCGTTATCTGAACTCCGAGAACATAAACTGCACTAAGCACACGACATAAGACATTTTAATCGTATTTGCAAATGTTATCTAGAGATCGAATTTGTCATTCACTGAAAACAAATTCCAAATTCTGTAAAAATAATGAGTAATCATGATGGCGGCAGCAAATACTAGATCAGAATTGCATTGACGGCTACGATAAGAAACAGTTTTCACACTCTACACACGTATAAAACTGACAACTAGATCTATACAACTCTCTGCGATGTTCCTTCATGTGAATGAAAACATGTAATACTAACACTTATGCGGAACTTTGACGTAAGAGTTCATAACACGTGTACACATTTTTAACAGTGTGTAGGGGCCCTACAAATCCCAAGTTTGCTTTATTAAATGTTAGTCTCTAGTAATCATAATAGATTTCGATGCTAGGAAAGTATTATAGCACAGTATGTACTTATATGTAGGGCTCCACAGTACAAGGTGATTATGGAACATTGGCTACTGGGTTGTCAGAAATGAATTCGACATCGCAAAATCATGTTATGTCTAACAACTGCAGAATGAGTTGCTATGAAAGCCTAAGTGGAAAGAAATTCTAAGGGGATCAACAATATTGTTCCTGTAAAATGCACCTCATATCCTGTTGGCTGTGTCTCCGTGCAGCCTGTTATGTACTGTACAAGATGTCACTACAGAGACAAGGACCCCAAGGTTCGTCACTCCCTTAGTATTTTTCGACTCCAAACCCTCTCTGTTGCAAATGTGTTTGCATTTGAGAAAACGTGTTTGCATTTAATTAAGTGTTCGAATTGATGTCCTTCTGTGACCTGACAATAACCCAGACGTAAATAAAACTCATCCATAACTGCAGCTAACATATCTGATGTAATTTAGCTTGAAATATTTACTATGCTTTCCTTCAGTTGTTCAATATTATAAGATTTCTGTTCATACACTTTGCTTTTCAGATATGAATGCAATTGAAGAAACTATTCAGAGGTGAAGATACCAATAATTACGTAAATACACACTTGAATTCTTCTAAACCTTTATTCTTAATCTGCGCCTGTCTGCACTCTATTCTCTTTACCAATCATACACCACAATTACACTAACTTTGTTTTAATACATCAATTTTGCAGAATATATTTATGACCTATAACACACTTCCACCTTGTTGGTACAGGGGTACCTACTTGCAAAATAACACTTCGGTTCCCTAGTGCCCATAGGGTCTAAACATTTTCATTTTTCTAACAGCCCAACAATCCTGTTGATTTTCATGCAACTTTTGTAACTTAGAAGTTTTCAGAAAAACGTATAGTAACAGAGATATTTAGCCCTTCCGAAACTTTTCACACTATTCACCTTAATAGTCTTTCCGGCAATGTAGGGCCTGGTACTCACATCCTACAGCTCTGAGCAGTACATATTCTGATTTAGTTTGTTCTGTAGATACCGAATTTGGAATAAAAAATGAGAGCTCTCATTAAAAAAAAATCATAGTTGAGTCCCGTGGAGCCCAAACAGGGACGCACATATTTTGACAGGTAGGGGCTTCCGATAGGCCTGTTGATGTCCTGCAACTTTTGTATGTTTCAAGTTTTTAGAAAAACAATCTAATCGGGGTATTTAGCTCTTCTGGAAATTTTTAAACTACTCACCCTAATAGTCTTTCCGGCCCTGTAGGGGCCGGTATTCACACCTTAAGCTTTGAGTACTACATATTCTGAATTAGTTTGTTCCATAGATCTCGAATTTGGAATAAAAAACGGGGGATCTCATTTAAAGAAATCACAGATGGGACCCGTTGGGCTTACACAGGGCCGCACACATTTTGAAAGGCAGGGGCTTCCGATAGTTCTATTGATATCATGCAACTTTTGTATCTTTCAAATTTTCAGAAAAACGCATTCTAACCAAGATATTTAGCCGTTCCGGAACTTTTAACAGTACTCACCCTAATAGTTTTTCCAGCCCTGTAGGGCCTAATATTCACATTCTACAGCTTTGAGCAGCACATATTCTGATTTAGTTTGTCCCGTAGATACTGAATTTGGAATAAAAAAATGGGAGCTCTAATTTGAAAAATCACAGATGGGCCCCGTGGGGCCCACACGGGGCCGCATACATTTGGCGGGCACGAGTTTTCGATAGGTCTGTTGATATCCTGCAAATTTTGTATCTTTCAAATTTTCAGAAAAACGCATTCTAACCAAGATATTTAGCGTTCCGGAACTTTTGACAAGCATTGTATATGGTGACTATTTAGGGGCAGAGCTATCAATGGGGACTTATGATTGGCTGAGGAAAATGCTGGCTTCTGATTGGCTGACGGATGCTGGCTCCTGATTTGCTGTTGTTGTGGCTACGACAAATAGGGCTGAGTTGAAACCCATGGTCTGTATTATGACTGTTCTTTTCCTGTGAGATGGCTATGGTTGCCTTTATTATTCTGTCCCAAATATTGCTGCACTTCGCTACTATGATGGTATTTGTAAAATCAATTCTTTGTCCAAGCTCTAGGCTATGCTCTGCTATTCTTGACTTTTCGGGTTGCTGAAGTCTTATGTAACTCTTGTTTTCCTTGCATCGTTGTTCTATGTATTGGCTGGAAGCTTATAAATAACTCTTATACCATGTCTGGCAAGTATTCTGCTGCGTTTACCAGAGGTGCAGCCAAGAAAGACAATACAGTAGTAGAGAGATTATTCTTACTCTTAACTTTTTAAATCACTTTGTGTTGGGAAGTAACAGCCCTTTTTATGCCCATGTTATCAGTAAGACTGTAGCCATTCTCTTGTAGCGTCCAACGAAGATGATTGAATACCTTCACCTGGCTGATAGCCCGAGTAGACTTACTAAAATTACGTTGCCAGGAAAAATTCAATTCTTTCTTCATAATCTCTTTCTTTGTTTGCTAAGCATGTGATTAATTTCAAAGTAATTCTATATGTTTTATAGACAATTTTTCAGTAAATTTTGAGTAAATTTAATCTCTAAACTACATAAATTATTAATTGACATCAGTATTGAGAAAAATACGAACGAGAGTATTACATAATGTAAATTATACACAGAAAACAGATCAGTACATAAGTTTGCATATCTGTGCATATTTAAATTTTTCGAATGCAAGAAGTATTGGAAGGTAATATAACTAAGAGATCAATTACCCTTAAGCTGAAGCAATCACCTTGTTCTTTGTGCATCCTATTATGAAAATTTTTGAGGATACATGCAATGTTTTGTACATGGAACTGTCTGTAAAAGCCTGTCAGATTTTGACAGGCATTATACAGGCGCCTGTTTCGGCGAAAACAAATGTATAGAAAATATTACAGGCACATTGTCTTCAGGTGATATGCATGTCAAAAAGTATTAAATTTCCGTTGGAAATCTTGCAGGGAAACACGCGTTGTATAGAGCCTGTACATTAAAATGAGAACATGCAATGTACACGTAGTCACTCACATGCAAGTAAATGGAGGGAATATGTGCATATAAAGTACCATGAATGGATTGTTGATAACCTTTGCAATACAGTAAGAATGAAAAGTACAAGCAAGGTACCTGTTATAACATGTAATATACATGTGTAGCATTCGCATTACATGTAAATACCATGTATTAGCGTATAGCATGGAAAACGCATGATGTAGAATATGTTATTTTACATTTATCATTTTCGTGTACATGCGAAGTGAGTAACTCCCCTACGTGCAGTGTACAGGTGAACGGAAACATTCAATGATCATGACTGACAATAAATAGATTAAACTGATACGTGTGGTGAACAAGGTGGATTGGAGCTAAACATTCACGTTATAGGCATAGAAAACATGCAATATTCAGGCACAAGTCTCCAATTCGATATTCGCTATGCAAGGTCCTGACACATGTATAATACATGGGATTACAACTGAATACATTGCCAATACATACCCAATTCATGAACAGGCAAACTGCATGTTACATGTGGCTCCCATGTACATGTTACCTACATGTCTCTTCTGCCGTATATATACATGGAACGTACATGTTTTGTGTGTGTCCAACACCCGTGACACGCAAATTTTATGTACACTTAATGCGATGTACTTTACATGTATATTCCGCTAACACGCCCACTAATTCGCTAACACCTGTATTTCGCATGTATTTACCATGAAAATTACATTTTTATCAAATGAAAAGCAGCTGTCATCAGATCCTCCCTCGTCAGATCCCATCTGCATTTTCTGTCTGGGTGTTGGATGTTGCCACATTCTGATTGTATTGCGTGGAGATTAAGAAATAAAAACAAAGAAATTGAAAATAAAACTAAATAAAAGCATCAGTGACACCTGCAGAAAAGAGGACACTTAGATATTTTCGGATTTTATCAATTGAAGGCCACTTCTGATATTTGGGTGGTATTGAAGGAGACAAAGCAGTGTAAGGGTTCTGAGTGTTCCCTACACTTAAAAGTTCTTGAAGAAAGCAAGCAGTGAGACAATTAAATATTTAATTTTGGAATAAATTACAATGTTCAAAAATCAGGGTTACATTGATTTGTGAATTTTCCCTGTATATCATAAAATCTAAGAGCTTACTTCACACAAGCTGAATTACATGCTTGCTTACCTCTTGCAACAATTTTCCGACAATGTAAAGCGACTGTGCCCACATAAACGGACATCGTCCTAGTGCTATTCTTTCTTGGCTTCCTGGTTCTTTGTATTCATCGGCTACGCTCTCTGCAGGGACTGCATATAGTTCAGGTACCAGCCATGTGCCATCTTCTGTATGAATCATAACCTAAGTAATAAGACGTGAAAATACTAATATTTGCTAATAGATGTAAATCAAATTTGTAAAATCATTTTTATACTAATAGTTGCTAATGGATGATATAGGATACATACTGAACAAATGAATTAAAGTTCTTACTTTATTATCCGGTTCAAAATTACCTCTAATTACAAAAAGGAAGCATGTCAGTATGTGTGTTACACTATCCTGGAACGTTATATAACCTTCTTAAGACCTGTAATATTGGTCGTAGAAAGATAAAGGGAGCAATGGCAATTTCCTATAATATACGGCAAACATATCAGTCTTTGTGTCATGCTATCCTAGAACGTTATGCAACCCTATTAAGATTTGTAATGTTGGTTGTAGAAAGACAAGGGGAACAATGACGATTCCCTGTAATATACAGAAAATGTATCAGTCTTTGTGTCACGCTATCCTGAAACCTTCTTAAGAATTGTAATGTTCGTTGTAGAAAGACAAGGGAGAACAATTACTATTCCCCACAAGATACGGCAAAAATATGTCTTTGTGTCACGCTATCCTGGAACGTTATAGAACGTTTTCACTATTTGTAATGTTGATTGTAGAAAAACAAAAGAAACACTGACAATTTCCTATAATATACGGCAAACATATCAATCTTTATGTCATGCTATCCTGGATCGCTATACTGTGAAGATATATGTATTTGGACACATTATGGGTTATTTTATTTTGAACCTTGGGACATTTCATTTTAAATCCAACTTAGTGAAAAACATCATCATCTGTTTAATGTTGAGTCACATTTCGATTTTTTTCTAAGTTTATTTACTTTTCCTACAAGGAAGTTTTCTTGCTGTCTGTTCTTTCTTTCTTACACATGCACAATTTCTTAATTAATAAAACAGCAGATTGTTTCCCTGTCCGCATTCCTATCATCACCTCACCTTTGGTTAATCTACGTAGTATGCACTTTACGAAACGAAACAGAAGAAACACTCAATTATCTAGGATTTTTACCCAGAAGGAAAGTGGAACAAAACGGTTGCGAGAGTTTTGGAAGAGGTGGTTGGTATTGGATTTCAGACGAATCAAGATGTAACAGCGCGAGCAACGATTTCGAATTTTATCAAAAGTCATGCCTTGCTCTAGTTTAGGGGGCATTGTCTTAGCCAACGTTGCATAGCTGTTGACAACAATGAGTAGTTCACTACAAAGCAATTTCGATTTTAATTAGATTAATCGTCGTTAATATATTGGTTTTCCTGTTTGGACATAGCTGCCTCTTAATTCCCGACTACTTTGACGCTCAGTAGATCAAGGAGATAAATGGACGAACGTCGACCCATCGAAAGGATTCATCGAGGAAGGAACGCCGAGATACACAAGTGAGTACTAGTAGATTAACCGATCCTAATCGTTATTCCCTTCTCACCTATTTCAACCCCTTTCAACATCATAATCTGTCTCTTTTGTATGTGTTCGATTTTATTTACGAGTAAACGCAACCCAAGTCAGATCCCGTACTTTGTGTTCTACCAAATTCAGTATTTACAAAATCCTGGGCGCAACTTGTGTTCTGACATCCCCAAATGTACGATTAATTATGCGTCATCTGAGCTATTGAACTGACAAGGGGTTGCTGCACAATAGTCTTCTTAACAATTGTAATGTTGGTTGTAGAAAGACAAGGGGAACAATTACAATTGCTTATAGTATACGGCAAACGTATCAATCTTTGTGTCACGCAATCCTGGAATGTTATACAACCTTCTTACGATTTGTAATGTTGGTTGTAGAAAGACAAGGGCAACTATCACTATTCCCTATAATATACGGCAAACGTATCAGTATTTACGTCACGCTAATCCTAATAATAACATCACGTTAACAGATTTCGCTACCTGTTGACACTTTTAGAATGTCACTACCTACACTACTAGGTGTTAAACTGTACAGGCAATTTACCAATTTAAAATTATTATTTAATTGCAACTTAAAAACTGTATTGTTTCAATTTAATCATTTCAAAATAGGGCACAGGTCACACCCATATTTGAATCAATACTTGCGTAAAGGATCCGAGACACTGAAATTTAAACTTTTCCGATTTGTTTCTAAACTTTTTAAATTCTCTACGTACATGCAGCTTGGTTTATAGAAAGAGCAGGTGTCGAAGGTGTTGGGACGATGTAAACGTAACATTGAACTATAACTTAAGCGCAAGAAAGTTCTACAGTCCTGAATTTAGAGTTCTTTAATATCTCAAAGCTGCACAAAACAGCCTCAGATGCTTCCTACAATCATGGATTCATTTAGATTTGAGCATTAATATGTTTAGCCACCTGAAAACCTAACTGCATGTGTTTGGTACAGATATTATTTTGTTACTACAACCACTCTCATTTTATTCATAGATGCAGGACAAAAATAATATTTAATAATTTTTTTTTGGGTTTGTACCTATTTTGATGTATCGCTTTTTGATGATGCAACAGGTTGAAGACTCAGACGGAAAAACTTAAAATATATCGACCTCTTTATCAGTATTCATAACCTGCGATAATTACACACCAATATAATTAACGGATCTTCCTTCTTAGACTATCGTGGAGGAGTTGTTGAGATCTGAATCATAGGAACAAACCGATCAAAAAATTCAGAACTAGTGATGGCTTGCTGTACTTGAGCTTTCTTACTAAGCTGTCTGCACTGAGTCTCATTAACTTTAATATACCATAGAAAATAAGTGCCGCTTTAATATAACATAAATTTCTAGGAACAGTAATGCTTCCTTTCTGTATTTGAATCACTTTCCTTTTTTAAAAAGTCTCACTAGTCCACTTGAGCCTCACTACTCCAGATAAGTTGTAAAGTGTTTCTTTAATACTGATCTGTAGTTTTTAGAAAATTATGTGAAAGCTGGAAGTTGATTTACACATACACATAAAAAATTACCTATATACACACACACTAATAGACAATAAGTAATAATTTGTTACTGATTTTTTGTATCAATTTGTTTTGATGATTTTTTTAATGAGTCTGGTATGCAACTATCTTAGGTTTTAAGTACTTTTGATTTTACAGGCTACGGAAATTAGAAAATTTTGTACTTTTGACGGCTGCATTCGAGGGCTTGAAAATCCCTTTTACCAAAACATTATTCTACTTTTATATATATTTTACGGAAGACTAATACCTCCGCTCTAAGTCAGTACAAACAGTAACTCCCAATTTTTTGTAGTAACCGTGCAGAGGTTTGTTTTCTACACCAATGTACACCCTTCTTTCCACGATGTTATTAGTAAGGTAATCTTTTGTGAGTATATTTATATATAAAATATATCTGATGGTTGAGCAACCCTCTTAATGATTTCACATGAATGATCCTCAGGCATGTCGATTATTCTACATATAATTATCGTTTTTGAATATTACTAGTAATGTCATTTTTAAGCTACTCTTAAGGGCAAAGTAATCAAAAGTAGTCGAAACTACGATCCAAATCACTACAATTCAAAGCAAACTACGTTAACAGTAACAAAAGTTACCTCTTCAAGAGACTCTGTATATTCGGTGACAGCTTCTTTGTCTCCCTGGAAGCAGTAATCTATGATTAGGTAGCAAAAGAATAACGGCCATTCGCACTCAATATGCTCAAACATTCGTAACTCCCAGGGTTCGTAGTACAAACGATTGGGGTCCTAGAAAATAAATTGTAACAAAGATTTAGATTTGCAGGAATAATTCTCTTATCCTAACGAAAATTTTACTAAGTGCCAGATAAAATTTTTATCTAGCAAGACAGACTAACTTGTAATCAAGCGCACGGAATTACACATTGTAGGATACATTTTCTCGTATTTTCTATAAGTACTAAATTTAATAAATAACCTATTAATTACACACTTCAACAATTATTTTCCTTAATTTCCTTTTATTCTTTCAACTCGGTAATTTCAACTCGGTAATATCCTACGGACTCAAAACCTTTAAATATATTTGCTTTGAGGTTCTTACTTAAAGAAATAAGTAAGAACTGATTAGATTTCTTTTCTATATGAATATTAATGTTCTGGTACTCTTTCGTGGCGTACTTTCTGTGCGTGTGGACTTGAATTTGATTCTCGGTGAGTGTACTTGCCTTGTAGAAAAGAAATGATAACTCCGTTCCACCAATTTATCAACTATCTACTTATAATAGGTATTAAATATTTTAACTCTCAATCTTCTCACAAAAATTTGATAGAGGCACATATATTCATTCAAATTTCTTAATTTTGTTTCCAAAATATACACATATACGAGGGTGTTTCGCATGCTCTGCCCCTGACCCATTTCTAGTGACACTGGTAACTTGTAGTTTTATACATAATATTGGGCATACTTTAGACTAATATCAACAAAGTTTCAAGAATTTACAACAAGTTCTCTTTTTGTTGCAGTCTGATGACCAGTAAGAGGAGTGGCCACATTTGAAGAAATCGAAAAATCAGAGGTTCAAGCAGTGATACAATATTTACTCAAGAAAAATCTAACATCGAAGGACATCCATGCAAATATGGTGAAAACTCTTGAAGACTCTACTCCTACATATAATCCAGTGAAGAGATGGTGCCGTGAATTTAAATGTGGTCGGTAGACCTGTCAAGATGAGCATGTTGTTGATCCATCTGCAACAATGACCACACCAGAAATGGTTACAAAAATGCATGACGTGATTTTAGCAGACCAGTGAGTGACTATACGCCATATAGCTAAGACATGTGACATTTCAACTGGCAGTGTGCACTCCACTCTACATAAACATTTATTAATGCAAAAGATCTCTCCATGTTGGGTTCCACGAATGCTGACGGCCGACCAAAGAGGATACGTTGTGTGACATGTCAGAACCTGTTACGCACAATAAAGGCTCACAAGCAATAGTTTCTAAAGAGATTTGTTATGATGGACGAAACATAGGTTCACCACTTCGATCCGGAACATAAACGCCAAAGTATGCAATAAAAACACCACAACTCTCCACCACCAAAGAAATTCAAGGCTCAACCATCAAAGAGAAAGGTCATAGCATCTTTTAATTGACTATTTTCAACAGGAAAATATAATCACAGGTGTTTATTTTACAAACCTAATTGCACAATTACGTACTGCCATCAAGGAAAAACGCCGCGGAATATTGGCTCGTGGAGTGTTGTTCCATTGCGACAATGCTCTCGCTCACACCTCTTAAGTTGCGGTGGCTGCAGTTCATGTACCAGGGTTCAAAATTGTACCTCATGTCCCTTATTCTCCAGACCTGGCCCCTAGTGACTTCCACCTGTTCCCCAACATGAAGAAACACCTTCGTAGAAAACATTTTGCCAGTGATTCAGAGGTTACAGATGTTGTGAATGAATGGTTGCAGGACCAATCAAACGATTTTTTTTTCCCCGCTGGTATTGAAGCACTGGAGAGTCGATTGGAAAAGTGTGTTCACGTTGCAGGGGACTATGTTGAAAAATAACTGTGGTTTGGTTTTCCTACGGGGGTTCCTTCTATGTCAGGGGCGAAAAATGCTGAACAGTCGTTCTTTCAGAAAAAAATGTTACGGGAGGACACGGGGGGCACTACTGGTACTATTCTATTTATATTATATAGTATTATTTTGGTGTCCTCCGGGGGGCACTCTAAAAAAGAACTCCGGGGGGGGGGGGTGCCCGACCCCAAAAACATGTCTGGAAGAAACACTGATGCTGAACCACCCTCGTATTACCTAGCGCAATTTTCAAGTTATCAAAGCTTGAAACATGAAATTACATTTACTCATTAGGAACTGAAAATGAACGAAAATTTCTCCGTTTAGATTTTATTAAAACTGTGCCAAATTCATACCTCGTTCTGCTAGAAAGGAAGAAACGTGTTTTTTCTGAACACTTTGTATGTATGTTTATATAAGTAGATGTGTAAAATAAGTAAGTTTCTACAAGGAATTGAAATAAAGATATAGACTCTTTTTACTTTATTTTCGTCAGTTTCAATTATAAATTACTATCGATGAGTGCAAAAATCATGCCAAATAAACCCATCCACACTACCTAAAAGTGAGGAGTCAAAACGTGCCAGAAGCTATCATTATTGCAAATCTAGCTTAAGCTTTGAAATCTTTAGCACTTTTGAAAGTTCATTTTCAATACATCCTTAGCGACTTTAATTTGATATTACTGACAGGATTATTTTGGATCTCCTTCGTGGTTAAGTGGTTAGCGTACGCGCCTTTGATGTGAGAGATCCGGGTTCGACTCCCAGCGGGAGCTCATGTAGTTCGGATTTCACATTAATCAGTAGGTCCTGTCTCATATAGCCTCACTAGTGAAAAGTACGTTAAACTAAAAACCAACTTATTTATTTATTTATTTATACCTCTTTCGGTGTTTTATAACCATCACGCAAAAATCTCTTGCACCCGTATCTTCCTTGCAGCTTGGAAACAATCGCTGATCTTGTCAACTTGATCAACTCAGGATCGTCCACAGCAAAAGCAGGAAAGCTTATTACTGGCAACAAACCGCTATCAAGTTCTTTGGAGCTAGATTCCCGAGGTAACATTGACTGAAAAAGAAGAAAAATAATTTAATTTACTCAAACGGGTAGGAATTTCAGAAAAAGATATCACAAAGGGCTGACTCGACATGGGAAGAGAAACGAATATTACAATTAACAATACTATTAACGATTCACACTGATGGGCATGCAATTAAGAACACTGGTCCAAAGTAAATACACAAGACGACGTACGTAAATAGTAGTGAACCCAATATAACGAACTGACACTTCTCAAACTCGTATACAAGGTATTCAAAAACTACAGCACGTATAACCACCCTGAATAGTTAGCTGTATAGATGCCGTACGTTTGTCTGGGGTACGATATCGCACACTCGCTGTAGATGTTTGGCGTATCTGGATGATTATTGCCAGAGCCCGGCTGGCAGTCTGGCGTTGTTCTATCATATCCTTCACGTACTCACCAGGACTTAGTTCCGGGGCCCTAGCAGGCCAAGAAGGAAAGCGTATACCGAGTGTGCTGGGTTACCCAAGAGATGAAGCCGCGCATTATTCTGCTGGAAAATAAGGTCCCACAAACTGTCCATATAACTTCGAAGACAGTTTGACGACGTTACAAATACACGACGCACTAATCCTACCCCCTTGAAAGGAGACGAGAGGTAAACATCATGTGTAACTTATTGCCTACTCACACATACTAGAATCCCAGGTGAGCCAGTACGGCGGGTAGAACATGCACTTAATTTTCCTGCTCACCTGGGCGTCTAAGAACATGCACACGCCCGTTATGTATCCGAGACAGAAATGAATCTCATCGCTGAATATCACCGTCCTCCATTTTCTTTAATAGTGCACTATCTTCCATCAGCACCAAAGACTTTCTCGGCGATGAGCAGGTCACGTGTAACCATGCATCAGGAATGCGGGTCTGTCTCTATATCAGTTGTTTAGTGTTAGTTCACACACTTGGAGAACCACAGTGGCTCTGAATAAATTGCCAATCGCCGTCCTATCAGCTCGAACGATCCTTCCGTCCAGGCGCTCCCCAATGAGTATCATGGGCAAAGTGGAGGACTCATTTGCTTTGAGAACCCTGTGCCTCTCATCGTGTACACCAATGATGGAACAAAGCTAGATGCGACCCCCTAAAGATTCTGTCTGGGCCGCGACATGATTCCTAATTTGATGAATGAAAAGAATACAGTTAACAGACGTCTTTTTTTTTTTCATCCACGCATATATTCTTTTTGGAACCCTAAAAAATTGTTCAGGTGAGTTTCTAGGAAAATATGGAAATATCCTCGTTTTAGGGTGGTACAGATAACTGCTTCAACCTGTACTCTTGTTTTCAATAAATTTCATAGGCCACCTATTTTTTTTAAGTAACTCCTAAAGAAAGTTTGTCCACCACTGGGTATAGTACCGATGAACCACTGATACGCCACGACCTCATGCGAGCGACAATTCAGCGGAACAATTTGGCCTCTTGTTGCTATACAGTGAACTCTCGAAGTCACTTTATCTCGCAATAGAAATTCGCTGGTGTTGTTGTCCAAGCATTGCAGACACAGACTATGATCAACACAGAACGACACTAGCCGCTTTGTTCGATAACCCGTTACAGAAAATGTTATCAGTCTAATCAATGTGCTCGAGTCGTCAAACTAAGATCAGCATACCCTCTATAGATATACACATTCCGAGGTGCGGATTTTGTTCGCATCGGACAATGTATATGAGGTGTTCTTCAATGCGTTTCCAGCAATGTAACTGCTTTAAGTATGAATACCTGTATTGATATATTTAAATAATATTTTGTAACTCAAGAATATATTTAAAAAAAATGCAATTCCTACTTAATTCTGAAAAAATGAATCATTTATTCTCTTACATCATGAAAATAAATAAATAGTTGTTCTTTGTCCTAAAGTCTCTTCCACGCATATATGTATAATTGTCTCATGTTTATAGAACTCTCTTGTAATTAAATCAACAGCGCTTGTGCCTTTTACGTGGGAGTCCTGTATTCTATAATTCTGACACTATGTTGAACTCTAAGCCCTTATCTAATGTAACTTTGGTGCTAAGAAGAGGTATAAAGTTCTAATCGACTTTCTTATCTATTAATGTGGATATAAGGCTTTTAAATATGTGTACAGGCTATGTTGAATAATACTTTATAAACCGATCCTCTTCTTCCGAAGTTACTGACGTCTTATGTTGTCAGCTATATATTAAGGTGAAAGATAGTTAAACAAGATATTAGACTTAATATATTATATTAAACATAATAGATATTAGATAATTAATTAATGAAATCAAAACTCCTCAAAAATCAATCACTGATGTTTTTGCAAAGTCCGAATTTGCTATCTACCCTTAGCGGAGCACACTGTAATAGGACATCTGTGTTTGCCAGTTAAACTAAAAGTTCAATAATATTTTCGCATTTTCTTCATCTTAATGTCTTAAGTTCATATAGAACGACAATGTCCAAAAAAACATGCTTCATCTCCGTATTCCAGAAGTGATGCAGAGTCTATCTCCGCCCAGGGCAGTTTTTAACCTCCTGGTGACCTACGTACTTCAAATTGTTACGCTTCCCCACTATTTCCAGAGCACCCCCTACCAGATTAGATTCCTTTTCTTGTATGAACAACGGAACTCCTATAATTAGCATTAATTAAAGGTAGAGAGTGTAAAGAATATGTACTTATTTGCAAAACTACAATTATATTTTAGGCTTTCCAACGCTAATGGAAAAAATATAGGAAATCACGACGAAAAAATATAGGTTTCATGAAGCTGTGAAAATGGAACATTCCAATTATTCAATAGGTAGAAATAAAAATCACGTGGAAATTACACCAATTGTTATATGAACATACATTCTACTATAAATATACCTAAATGGGTAGTTATCTCGTTGCAAAATTTTATACGAGTTTCTTAGCGTTTTCGTACGTAGCTCACAAGTACTAAGCACCGACCATAAGGAAAGTGTAAAAACGATCTGCATCACAAAATCAGTGTTTGTAAGTATACGTCTCTCAGAAATGGTCTTTCAGAAATTGTTCAATCCTTCTGTAAGGATTATTTCCATGACATGCTTTATCTTGTGCTGACAGATTCGCGATGCGTTGGCACACAGGAGACAAAGTTAACCATTGGCTCGGAACATGACGCAGATAGAAATGATTTTCTAAATCCAATACTGACTGGACAAGAGCATAGTCCTCTCGTCGAGCAGCAGACATTCTGAACCACTGAAAAATTTTCAATATCCCACGACAATGATTTTACTCTATCATGAAACACATTAGAAACTGTGCAAAGTACAAGAACCAAAATCCAGAAGCTTTGGTAACCCTTGATCTTGGCATCAATCATTTCACATTCGTCGAAGAAAGACATTCACATTAGGTCCATCACTTTCCAGCATGAGGAACTTGTCATGAGGCAGTTTAGATGTGTTAATAGTTTTCGCAATAGTTTGAAAAAGATCTCAGGATGTACCGTGCCTCAAAAATGCACTGTCCAGGTAATGAGTGACAACACAATTGGTTGAAACAGAAAAATATCGAATATGAATATCAAACTGTTTATCAGTTGCTGCGTTTGTTATTTCATCTACAAGACTGAAGAAGTTACCAGAAGTTTTAACATCCTACAACAATTTTTCATGTAAATAGGGACCAAGTCCATGCGATATTGAGTATGACAACTTAGTGTTTGAAACTGAAAATCCTTATTTTCACAAGTGGAAGGAGCAATGCCACAAAAATATAGGTGGTGTCGTTAAAATGTATGAAATATAGGAGTTAATATATAGGAAAAATAGGAAATATAGGAGCATTGGAAAGTCTGATATTTGCATTGACTAATGTTGGAAAACAATGGAAATGAATTCCGTACAGCAAAAGACAATGTCCCGTCTAAGAGCAAAACAGAGTTGTTACGCAATTTGCAAAACGTAATGATACCTTTGTAAAAATAATTCTTATTCTTTTTTCCAAATAACTTCCTTTCCCTTTTGTATATCAATTTGGTCTAAATGATTAATTTCTCAAAACTACAAAGGAAAACAGCAGGAGTAATATCAAAGTATTTAATTCTGCAAATAAGTGAGAGTTATTATAAGAAATGTGTATCTTCTCAACTGGCAACTAAAGGGGCCGCGATGACTCAGTGGTAGAGCGTTCACCTCTGGTGCCTGGGATCCTTGGTTTGATCCCAGTTCGCGCCAAGTGAGCTTTGTGGTGAACGAACACCGTGTGCATGAGTTTTCTCGGGGTTCTCCCTTTCCTCCCACTTTCCACATTCCACCATTTCAATCATTTATCACCATCTCCTTTAGCCTAGCCGATATAATCGTGGGACGTAAAGCTGAAAGATTTCATTTCATTTCATTTTCAACTGGCAACTGCTGTTTAGTATCATGTTAACTATCAGTAAATCAAAATCAGCTTGTTATTAATAATAACAATGATAATGTCATTATTATTTTTATTTGATTGTGTGTTTAATATCACGTACATAATCGTCTGCAAGTGTAATGTTGATAGTTTTGAATTTTGTTTGCGTTATGTATCCAAGACTTGCGCAGCTAAATCACTATATGAAGCTATTTCATTTAATACGATACATATTCAATATTCATTAAATAAAACACTTACTTCAAAAGTGTCCGAAATTATTTATTGTTAACGTTTTGGTCAAATGTTATAACCTTTCTGAGCACATATCTTTTACTTCTGAATAATATTACTCTTCTCACTTCAAATAGTCCTCAATAAAATTGCCATTGTACCAAAATACTCCTCTTCATTAGCACTAACCGATATCTTACGTAACTGATTAATAATAATTAAAGAACCATTGGTTCGCAGCCTCACTTGTTTCACCTATATTTTACTTCACTTTATTATTAACGTAATTGGTCGAAGAATAGTAACAAATTGGAACTATAAGTAGAGAACTTTATTATTTCCTGACTTTTACATTCGAAATCTGTACCCTTACTAGGTTGAGAAAAAATTAAACGTGTACCTTGATGAAATATGTTACGTAATCTGTGACTCCCATAGTAGAACATGCCGCGATCTGCGGTGTGATCGCAGAAAATGTGCCGCGCCTGTGCAGAAAAATTGTCAGAGAGAAAAAAAAATAGCCAGCAGAAAAGTATAAAAACATGCCTACTATGTGTAGATATCTTAAATGCACTGACGACTCACATAAATATAGTTTAAACTGATTTTTACGTCACGTAAAGCGTATTCTTAACAATTACAGCTATTTATTCTGCAGAATTCCTGCAGAAAATTTTTGACTTACAAAAGCGCATCGCAGAAAGACGAAGAAAGTTCTGCCATCCGGTTTGTGACTAAGCTTTTAACTACACCTTTAATTTATCACTTTTCACCCGAAACTTTTAGTTCATGGGAAAAGATTCCTTGAATACTATTTCTTAAATTAGATGTTATGAATACTTGCTGTAGCAATTAACTCTTTTCGTTTGTTTGCTCCTTCAAATTGATTTCCGTCGCTGTAGAAACATGAGTACTCCCTAACACTACAAGTAAAATCTATATAATGTTATAGTACCTTAACTCCATGAGAAAATTTTTGCTGTTGATAGAGATTATATCAAGACAACACAATATATGTTAAATCTAATGGAAAAATTGAATGTTTTGCCCTATGTTTAGATAAACAATGTCCTGATTGATTACTAAACTGAAACGCACAAGGAATAGCATTCATTACTTCTTCCCATAACATTATTTTGACATTAACTCTACATTTAATTTGAATCTCAGCAACATTTGTCAAAAATCAACATTTGACATACGTTCATTTTAATCACTGAGTTCCTTTATACTATGTAGCAGTGAAACTTGCGGGGAAAAATACTTCGTAACAAAACGTTGACAGTGATAATTTTGGGTGCTTTTCTGGTAAATAATTTTTTAATGAATATGCCTAGATGATACTTTAAATATAGACTTATCATTTTTTGGCGTCTTTCCTTTTCTCCAACCGAATACTTAACAAGAAGATATTCCACAAATGGAGATATGTTTAGCCTTCAAATCTATTTAAATTCTTCAAGCGCAATGCAAAATCAACATAATGAAATGAAATCTTTCATTTTAACATTCCACAGTTATGCCTTTTAGGTTGAGAGAGACGATGATTAAGGCAAGTGAATGATAATGGAAGAATTGGTGGAATGACAAAGCGGAAGGAAATGGGGGTACCCCGAGAAAACCTATGAACACAATGTTGTTCACCACAAACGTACTTGGCCGGGGATCGAACCAGAGATAAGTGTTCTACCACTGACCCACAGTGCCCCCACAATGCAAAATCAAGGTAATAATCAGATGTTTATTCCTACTACCGTGAAGTGGCAATGTCATATAACTGTAAGAAGTAACACTGTAACTAGAAGAGGTTTATTTCGAGTTAAAAAGTCTGCCTATAGAGTTTACCTGCAATACTGCCTGGCACTTCTGAGCTTCATCAGCTAAAACATGAATAACTGAAGATGGGCCTCCTCGAGCTCCAAATAAATCCAATTCGTTCATAGCTTCTAAAGCGGCTTTTGCCATGCCTATAGAACTAGCATTTAGTTCAGGTAGGCCGTGATTGGTTTTATCACCTCGTTCCCACACTCCATAATCCTGAAGAAAGAAAGAAAAAAAGCATTACATTAGAGTAATAATATTTTTTTGCATTTTTCCTATTGGTATCAGGAAATTACAGACACAAAGTCCAATTACAATTTCCAAACAGTAATAATATATGATTTAAACAATACAAACAAAAGAGCATGCATAAAAAATTGTAATGCATAAAAATTAAAGGTATAAAATACATTAAGTAAAACATACAGAATAAAGATAATTGAAGTTTTAAAAAAGTACAGCCATAATAATACGAATTATGCACGAAAAACAATAAAATCGAACCAAAACAAATCAAAAGAGAATAAAATTTATAACAAATGGTATGTTATGAACTGCCTCTGAATAGAAAGAAAATCAGCAATAAAAATAGCAATAATTCGTGAATAGTTGTCAGCACTTGTCAAGTATTTATATACTAGGACGTCTCTGAGAATAGAATTACATATAAAAATTTGAAATTTCTTATTGACATCTTAGAGACAAAGATATAGAGCCTCTATTAACGGTAATTTGCCCATCAAAACATTACGCAAAAGTTTCATATCAAATAAAGTTCTTCGTTCAGATAATTTAAGTAAACCAAGTAGTTGCCTAATTTCGTTATGGGTTTTCTCTGATAATAATAATAATAATAATAATAATAATAATAATAATAATAATAATAATAATAATAATAATAATAACCTGCCGCCTGTAAGTATGACAAGTATGACAATAACAAGGTAATAGAATAGTTTTCCACATTTTAGGCCAAACAGCTTCTTAGATACGAGTGATATTCATTTTGTTTACGATGAATAAAATATATTGACGAATAAAGGAACTATGTCTTTAGTATATACTCACAAACAGCAAAATATACAATGTATAGAAGTCTTCCTCTACCAATATAAGCAAACGATTATCTAGCAATTTAGTTTACCGTTTTTGCTTGTACAACTTACCGGAATACAGTATGCTGATTCGATGTAGAATACTAAATTCTGAATAAAAGCAACTTCATCTAAGCTGAATATAATTTGTAAACCTGCAAAAAAAAAAAATAAAATATATATATATATATATATATATATATATATATATATATATATATATATATATATAATAGTGAATAGTCTATACACTAGCTAACATAATATAAACATCACATGCTTATCACGAAAGTACTCGTACACATTCGAGTAACTTTACATTTTCTTGACACTTACGAATTTACTACGCAAACAAGATTAAAAAAAAAAAAGAAGTGATATTTGTTTGTATTATAACAATCTTACTTAATTACGGGATGCATTTCGAAAAAAAGGAATATTTTCCTTAAAAAAAAAAGGAAAACAAATTTACTGTGATTGATATACAAGTACATACTTTGGTTATTTTTCGATATAGTTCCTATGAAATTCAGACATTTCTGGTAGCGTGGCACAATCTTCCGAATACCTCTGTGTAAAAATCTGCTGCCTCAGAGTGCACCCACAACTGATGTCTTGACACTTCACTATTATTGAAAAGTTTCAATGCAAGCCACTTTTTCAGGTAAAGGAAAAGAAAGAAAATGCTGAGGTTAAGATTGGGAAAACACAAGGGATGACTGAATAGTTCCCATCGAAATCTTTTAATTGTCCCAACAATACGAGCAGCCATATGTTGGCGGGCGTTGTCATGGACTAGAATAATTCCAGAGCGTAGCATTCCTCTCCGCCCATTTTGGATGGCACATCGTAGATTATTCAGTGTTTGACAATACACATCTGCTGTAATTGTTCGTCCTGCTTCCATGAATTCCACAAGAATCACACCCTTTTGGTTCCAAAACACGGTTACCATAATTTTATGAACTGATGGTATTTGTTTGGATTTCTTCGCTTTAGGAGAACTACAGTGCTGCCACTGCATTGATTGCTGCTTCGAGTCCACAGTGGCGTACGATATCCAGTTTCATCTCCCGTCGCTATTTGAGAAAAGAGATTATATCCATCCACTCTTCCAGCGGGACAAAAAAAAATTACGCGTATGTCATTCTTTGCTCTTTGTAAGCGTCTGTCAGCATTTTTGTTTCCTACCTCACACACAGTTTGTGATAACCCAGCTTGTTATTCACAATTCGATGCACTATTTTCTCATACACTTCGGTAAACTCTTTGGCAATATCAGTTAATGTAAACCGAAAATTGAATGGCACTTTCTCGTTAATGCGTTCCACCAGATCGTCCGTCTGAACACTAGGTCTTCCACAGCGCTCATCGTCAGAATATCTGAACGCCTTTCCCGAAACTCTGCACCACTGCCTGATCTTTCTTTCACTTATTACTGTCGGCCTGTAAGTGGCACTTCCCGATGGATGTTAGCTGCACTCTATCTTTGACGTTCAGAAGTCGTATGACAGATTTAACTTCATATTTGGCAGGATTTTCTATTACGGCAGCCATTTCAGCTTACTGCTACTTGCATGTACGCAACCCCACTCGGACAATTCTATCTCTGTTGGACGGACATAATAGCAGGGTATGCTCAATTTCGTCAGCGTTGCTATTCCCGCGTAAAAAGATTATCGGACTTTCTTTTTACATGCGCTTCGTACAAAACGATAATTTCATAAAATAATATTTTTGACTGATTCTGAGTTTAGCATCCCTTTCAGCAGCGACGCTATATGAGACGTGGATCTAACAGAACGTATGATCCGAACCACATGAGTTCCCGCCGGGAATTGAATTCGGTTCTCCCACGTCAAAGGTGTGTACTGATTAACCACGAAGGAGCTCAAATAATGTTTCTAATTAATGGAGATCATGAAGAATGATTAGGAGCAACCATTTCTATAACATTAGAAAAGAACCCATATTTCATCATTTCATTAATAATTTAAAGATAATTTTGGCTATCTCTAGCGCGATGGTTGCTATAAGGGAATACACATAAGTAAAAATTCAGATTCAAACGCTAGAGCTTAAGGGAAGAAAACTTAAAATATGTAGTAAGATTCTATACAGGAGTTAGCACATATTTTAAGTTTACTTTCCTTGGCCTGTAGCGTTAAAATTTTTGTTTCTTTATCGGTGTGACTTCCCTCGAGAGCCGCTACTGCTCTAGTCATAATGTCCTGATCTTATATTGCTAAATCATAGTATAATTGGATATGGGATTTTGATTTGAGGTAACAGTAGTTAATGATATCATTAACTATCAGGCTTAAGATAATGACAGTAGTTAATGTATATATTTATCAAGTTCTGCTTTACACTAACAAGCAAGGCCTTGCAAATATGACACTCAGAGATGAAGTACATGAATATAATACTAGATGGAGTAAGAAAATTAATATACCCGTTACTAGATTATCGACGATCAAAAATAGTTATTTAGTTATAGGAACGAAGCTGTTTAATAAACTAACATCCTCCATACAGAAGCTGCCGTTAAACATTTATATTAAAAAAAAAAAAAAAAAAAAAAAGTTATATGATTGGTTAATAGCGAATCCATTTTAATCGAATCAAGAGTTCAGTGATTGTAAAGAAACTGTGTCGTAATTTGCAGTGTCATTTTATTTCAAATATTACTAGGCTGTTCATTATAACCAGCAACTGACGGCATGCTATGATTACTTTTCCCTTATATCTATGTCTCATTTGGACGTTGTCTATTGCTTGTAAAGCTCAATGACAATAAAATATTCTATTCTATTCTTTTCTATGTACATATACTTTCGCAATATTGATATGATTATATGTAGTTGTAAACATCGCCAAGTTCCCAAAAGTAGAAGGAACAAACAACTCTAATATTGAGGTTGCCATAACTCCACAGACTATGTGACGACAACTAAGGAAGTAAATACACATCTCATAGCTAATTTCAAATGACGAGTCGTAACTTCTATAACAATTGTAAACAATATAACTAGCTCAAATAGTATTTATTTATAGTTCACACAGAACAACAATGCCACCATAGCATTATTAATACAACACTTAAGTTAATTCAAAAGCACCAATACAATCCTTATTAATATCCGCAAAGTTCATAAAATTTTCCGCTATTATTTATTTCCTAATATAACACCACAAAATCTACAGATTGGTTGGCTCATCTCTAATCCGTCCATGTGCACTATTTCTTAGAACTTTTGATTCAACGTCCAACAGCAGTATTTAGAAAAATCATGGCTACTTTCTTACCTGAAGCAGTCATCTGAGCGAGAATAAGCAAATATAGAGAGACGGCGTCAATTTGTAGATGTCCCCATTCATTATCTCCTACAACTGTTTGGCCGGTAGCTGAACTGTATTTAGCGTGAATAGCATCCAAAGGGTGTTGAGTTGTTTTGAATTTTTCCAATTTGTCCTTTTGCCTCATCATTGCCATTAATAAACCACGCATTAACTTTACACAACTCTGAAAACAAGATATATATATATATATGTTATAATTATACAGTATCAATATATCACCCACAAACCAGGGCTGGCTGGTTCATGTCAGGTGTCTTAGGTTTTCTAAGTATGTTTTGTAGTTACGGTAAGCAGACTTAGCAAATGTAAGAAGCTTCTGAGTAAGTGCACCAGTTCTGGTCTATTTCCGAATTTCTTCATCCCAGACATTATATTTAATTTAGCATTGAGAGTCCTCAAAGCCACGAAATATTCAAATTCATCACCTACTTTTAAGAACATACAAGAAGCATAACACAAGACGAACATGATGAAACACACAAACACATACACACAACGTTGAGCGGAGCGTTAATTATTACGGAGAAACTAAAAGACTATTATGATAGAAGAAAGAATAGACACAGAATATAACCCCACCTTGAGAGCTTAAGCATCCACCAACCACCCACTGTGCTTTAGAAAGAATAAAAGCTGAAGTGAGAATAAAAGTACTGAAGTTTTCAGAAGAGTAATGAGTAACAAGTTTCTGCCCTTTTCCATTTATTTTTATATTTTTTTTTTTAGAAAACTGTCAATGCAAAACATAAATCACCCAAAAAAGTAACTTTTAGTGACAAATTTGAAAAAAAGTAACTTTTAGTGACCAACTTGAAAAAAAAAGTAACTTTTAGTTAAAATAGTAACTCGCTATGAGTCCTGTTAATTTCTTTCCTAAAAAGACCAATTAGTTTAAACCAAAAAATACATTAAAAGCAAAAATACCACAAATCGTATGAAATTCATGGTGATGTTTCCATATATATATATATATATATATATATATATATATATATATATATATATATATATACAGATGGTGATCAGAAAAATGGAAACACCTGTACGAAATTGCAACTTACCAGATTAATATGGTGTCGGTCCACCTTTCGCCTTCAGAACAGCCTTGATGCGACGTGGGATGGAGGCATAGAGGTCGTGAATGGTAGCAAGTGGAATTTTACACCATTCCTCGTGCAGGGCATCGGCCAGTTCTGTGAGAGAGGATGGAGGTGGAAATCGTTGCCGGAGTCGTGTTTCCAAGACGGACCACAGATGTTCAATTATGTTGAGATCTGGGGATTGGGCGGGCCAGGGGAGGTGTTGAACTTCATCCCGATGTTCCTCAAACCACGCTGCAACAACGCCAGCTGTGAGAATGGGTGCATTATCATCCTGGAAGATGGCGTCATTGTCCGGGAACAACATCCGGACCATAGGATGCAAGTGGTCTCCTAAAATTGTGACATAATCGTTGGCAGTGATTCGTCCGCTAAGTGTGACCACAGGACCCAATGAAAGACATAATATGGCGGCCTACAGCATCACCGAGCCGCCGCCATGTTTCAGTTGGGCGGAGACACTGCAGATCATAAGCTTCTTTGGGCGTTCTCCACACATAAACACGGCCCGTGGTTGGGAATAGGGTGAAGGATGACTCATCCGACCATATCACATGTTTCCAGTCCTCAACGGTCCAAGTTGCATGGTCGCGGCCCATTTGCGGTGTGCGAAAGCGTTATGGTCCCTGATGAGCTGTTTGGCCCGTGCAACACGACCCCGTAAGTTCATGTCATGTAATTCGCGGCGGACTGTGATTGTCGAAACAGGATGGGGGAGGTGCTGATTGAGTTCCTCCGTCACTTGCTCCGCAGTGGCACGACGGTTCTGCGTGACAATGCGCTTTAATACCCGGCGTGACCTGTCACTCATGATTTTCTTCCGCCCACTGTTCCGCTTCCCCGATGTGGTTTTCCCGTGTGTTGTGTAGGCCGTCATCACCTTCGACACTGTCCCACGCGACACACCTAACACAGTAGCCACTGTCGTCACACTCACTCCATATAACCGCGCACCAACAATTTGCCCTCTTTGAAAATCTGAGAGGTCTCCCATTTTACACTATCTCCGTCTGCTGCAGCCACTGGACACTGGTGTTCCACTGCGCCTGACGTAGTATGGAGACCGACCTAACACACCACCACCAGCGGTCCGGCGCTGCGGGCGCCACGACACCACTGCCAACCCATACATCTGCGTGTTGCCAACTACAGGTGTTTCCATTTTTCTGATTACCATCTGTATATATATATATATATATATATATATATATATATATATATATAAATATAACAGTTGAGAGGCAGAGTGAACTTAAATGATTTGTATTTTTATTCACTTCTTTTATTGATATGTAAATAAAATTAAATTGTTGTATTTCTGATTTACTGAAATAACTTGGATTAAATTAGATCCTTTGTACTCTGTAATCTTTTGAACTCTGTACAGTGATTTTACTCGCGCAGTTATGTATATCCTTTTGCTCTTCTGAAGTCACTGAAATATTTACAAGTATGCAAGTTGAGTGCAACGTATATCTGTCAGGAGTCCTTCGTGGATGAATCGGTAGACTTGCTGTCTTTGTAATCAAGAAATCCCAGTTCGAGTTCAGATGGAGGACAATTTATCTCGTGTGCAAACCGAGTAGTAGTTCGGACTCTGCTTTAAGCTGTAGGTTCCGATTTGAATTGAATTGAGTTGATGTTGAGTTTAACGTACCGTTCAGCAGCGAGGCTACATGCGACGTGGACCTACTAATTAACGTGGAATTCGAACTACAAGAGCTCCCGCCGGGAGTCGAACCCCGGTCTCCCACGCCAAAGGCGCGTACGTTAACCGCTTAGCCACGAAGAAGCTCTGGTTCCTATTTTCATAACCCCGTTGTCGCATAAGGACGTTAAGACAAACAAACTTAACAGGGTGTCTAGTGAGTTTCATTTTCAAAATTTCAGTATATTTCCAGTATATTCAGTGTAAATATCAGCAAAATTCCAGTACTTAATACAATGATTTTTTGAAGTTCTTTAGAAATAATCACACTCTTGATGACTTCGGGTTTGTAATTGTTTTACCATCAAAATAATATTTTATTTTTAATAAATTAGTTAACCTTGATTTTTTTGAAATACAAGTGATTTTTTAACATTTTTAAAGGGCCTTCCAACTCTCCTCACAGCCTTCCACTCCACAAATTGCTTTAAATGTCTAATTACAAAGTATCACATAACACACAATGTGTAAGTAAATAGTTCTTCAGTAGATTCTGTACCAGGCTTATTCTACCAAGTAAAGAAAGTAAAAACTTGTTCTAAATAATAAGTCATAAGGCAGATATATACATATTTGCGAATTATTAATTCATAATGATTATACCTTACACTCAAAGGTACACGCATTTAAGACAGTATCCTTTTCTAAACTTTTCACCCCCTTTTCCAGTTCTTCTGTTTCTTCCTTAGTACTCTGCATAATGCGTTTCTTCAATTCTAATTATTTTATTTCTTCTGCTTTATTTCTTTTGGCTGCATTGTTATCTACCCTCTTTTTATATTTTCCTAAAGCTTCATTTCTCAATGTTGATGAATTTTTGGACTCATGAATCATCATCTTCGAAACCTAATAGCTAATATCCCAGCAGCTGCCGATCCTGCATCATATACCACAAGCTGTGCAATCAAGCTATTTTCATAAAGATTCTCTACTATGCATTCTTTATTTATGAGAAAACTTCTTTTAATAGTAGCGGTGCCAGCACTTTTTGTGTGAAGTGAATCAGTTCTTTGGAAACATTATGTTGAAAATAGGCAGTGCTTAGAAAATGGTCCAATCAATCAGTTTTAGGATGAAAGTTGTTTACTTCTTCCTAAGATGAGAATCTTAGTAGTCTAGTTTTCCAATATCAGCTTCCACACTCGATAATTGATTTCTCTCAACAATAACTTCTAATATAGCTGTTACCCTGAAGGTCTTAATAGACGAATTGGTCATAATTCTAGGATTGAAGCAGCTGGCACCTCTAACAAACTTGAAAGCAAGAGGGCTTTCGACAAAATACTTATGCGTATATCATCAAGGAATTCTATGCTCTCCATAGAACTGAAGAACTTTCCCATCTTTTATTGCCTTACCTTTTAAAGCTGTTGGGGCTGCAAATCCAATGTCAACAACACGGAAGGCCTTCAGGTTTTCTGTCTTCTTCAAATCAATTGAGAGAAGTTTCTTACTAGTATTTGTCGACTTCAAAACCTGACTCTTTATAATTTTTCCCAACGGGTGTAGAAGCATAGTACTCAGATCAATGAACATAAAAGGCAAAGAGGACCATTACTTTGATATTTGGAGAGATACTGTTCTAGTTCAAGAGAAAGAGAATCGCATGAATGCTAACTGGGAGCAGGTCTTTTCTTGCAAAACGTTTTATAATTACAAAGCATCAACATAGTTCTTAATATGTGGCAGCATTTCCACAGCTCTTTCAATAACTTTTGAGTTTTCGACTCATTTGATAGGGCAAAACTTCAGAGGAACGATATGTGACCCTGTTATGCGTTTCTAATCTGCGAGTCTATTTTTGTAGTTCTTGAAGTAATACAGAGAGTGCAAAACTCTGTGAATGTTCCATTCGGAGTTGTGCACCGTTTTATATGCACCATGAATAGTATGCAAGAAGCACGTAGCAAAGTCCAACAGCTTCGGATTTGAAGGTGAATCATCCAAGTACTTCTTTAGGTCGTTTGAAAACTTCAGGTTTACATTCGGCCCGTCCATTGATACTTGCATCTTTTTCGCAGCCAAGCCAGTGTCTCTCAAGTTTTGCAAAATGTCATCAGAAGGTCCTCAGCAATAACACGACCTAATAATACGGACGTAAGATATCTTGTTTGAAGTAAGTTTCCGTCCCAAAATCTAATAACTATATCCATTTGACCCATCTGAGCGACAGAATTTAAACTTTCATCAAAAGAAATATAGAAGAAAAGCCACTCTTTAACCACGTTTGTCAAAGTACGGAGCCACCTGAAAGGGAGGGCAGGGTGAGGCCCGATCTCCCCCGGCTTACGAAAATGTATAATATTTCTTAAAGTTTTCTTCATACAAATAAAAAATACCAAACGTAATATAGCAACCAGGGATTTAAGCTCCCCCTCTAGAAAATTTTCTTCGGGAGCCCATGAACCCAGTCCATGTGTAACTAGGTATCCAAGTTTATCCTTGTGCATCTTGAACTTCTTCGCAATTTCGGAACCATCACTTTAAAAAGGTCACTACAAATGCCAGCACTTTTAACAAAAGAATGGGTCATAACTTGATTAATAGCTTACAATATTTCTGCAGTAATAACTACATCCTTGATGATAAAATTGTTACGAGTACTTCTAGGAATAACACAAGTATTGGATGTCCTGTTATCAATAACACAAGTATGTTCGTTATTAACAATTGAAGTTCGCACTTCAAAAAGGTCAGCTTTCACTGGACCAGAATTTGCAGTTGATGGAGCAGCATTCACAGGAACAGGAACCACTCATCTTTGAAAGAAGTCTTTCCTCTTATTTTACTCATTGTCTCTGAGAAGATAAGTGCAACAATAATGTAAGTAAGGAAATAAATAACAATGGATACAGTATATTATATATAAAATATACTCAGAGCTACAAACTAGTTGTAGGGTAAAATTTACTGAAAAAAATGTTGAAATACTGACTAAATACCTGCTATTACTGACATCAATCCTCATTTAAAATATGTGGTAGGCTCGGATATAATATAAAGACTATAATAACAAATCAAATAATTAACTGATTTTAAAATCGGCCACCTTCTCTCCATTAACCAGCTATGAAAATTGAAATTCGATCCTTAAATGACAAAGGAACGCGATAAATAGGTAATGCTGTGCTATCACCGAAGCCCAGAGAAAGTCATCAATGCTCAGTCTCATTCCATTGCTTCCTTTTTAATGTACAATATAAAAACAAAGAAGTATGTACACAAAAATGTGTACTGCATTGTGTACGACAAAAAAAAAAAAAAAAAAAATCAACACTTCGTAGATTTAAAAAAAATCATTTCTTCAAAAATCAATAACTAATGCGGCCTGCAAAAATAAATAAATAAAATAAAATAAAATAAAATTAAAAAAGAATAGTGCTGTTAGTTTCCCATCATTAGGCATACTTTTACCGACTTTACTGACTAGTTTACAGCTCCCCGGATACTGTACTTGAAGTATTGCATATAATATAATGCATCCATTGTTATTATGCATGAGGTACTGAAAAGAAAAGAAGAACGGAAGCTGAAAACAGTATTAGTAGAGACGTGGGAGTTAGTGACGATCTACAACCACAAGAGAGATGGTGTCACGTTTCAACGTTAGATCGTTGAGTAAAATCACAGTTTATTATTTTAGTACCGTACTGTACTGTATTGCATACGTATTGTTGTTCTATAAAATCACTTTTTCATCACCTGAAACTTAATTTCACTACTTTCATGATCCTTTGACTGACAACCCCAAGTTATGACTTTCATGGCTCGTAGACACCTTGCTTCGAGGCCAGATACAGTGAGCCAAGAGCATTATTTGTATTATCTAAATGTATTATTAAGTTATATTATAACTTGTTTAAATAATTGTATATTATTCTATTCCAGTTACAATGCAAGATTGTTATTACCCTACACAAATACAGGGTAGATTATAAAGAATGATAATATTTGTATATTTCATAATTTTTCCAGTATATTTCATGTATTTGCATTATCAGTAGACACCCTGCTTAATTATACATATACATACACATATATATATATATATATATATATATATATATATATATATATATATATATATATATACAAATCAAAAGAAAGAAAAACATGGTTGTTGCCAATCTTGCTACAAACACAAATAAAGGATGAAAGAGTAAGAGGAATTCACACGACTCATTTAGTACTACAAAAGCCACTCTTCTTTGAGACAATCTTTCACTGGTTAACCTTCCATCAATTACGCCCACACTATCAAGATCTGATCAGGCACCATTCACGTACGTTGAAGAGTTAAACGCTTATCTACAAATCTTATTACTTCAGAATCAAGGAACCAAAACTTAACTTATGACCGAACTGCAAAATAGTAAACTATGTTTCGGAGAGAATTTAAATTCACATTCGTGTCTAATAAGCTTTACCTATCAAAAAATTTTAATAGTTATCAATACTGTAATAACAGAAATCAAAATAGAAGCACAGGTTCGAAGACAGTCAGTAGTGTGTATGAGTATTAGATTTTACAATGGTGTTACAAATTAAATTTCATTCGCTGAAACTTTAGGGTTGAAAAGGAACATTCATTTTTACTTTCACCACGGTTGGCTGGTTTAAACCAGCTGTTTTTTTCAAAAAAACCAACTGGTTTAAACCAAAAAACAAAAAAATGTTCGTAAAAGTGTAAGTGTTTGTAAAATCTTGATGAACCCACATTTGTGGGTTATCACGTTTCACTCCCGTATATTATTCGTATTATATTCAGACCTAAATTCCCCATTCATTACTCAAAAAGATTATACTACAAAAACAACTTTTTTTTATAAGTTTATAAATGTTTATTTTGTGATTTTTTGTAGTTGTTATTATTGTTATGTAATTGCAATCGAAGAAAAATTCTAAATATTGTTGCATTTCAATGTTTACTATTGATAAAATACATCGAAAATGCCGTACTTTTTGTGTGTGGGGGGGGGGGGGTCATACAGACCCCACGAGAGGCATTTAGTGAAATAAGTATCTTTGGTATCTATTTATGTATAAATGAGTCTGAGCCAAAGTGGACTCAAATAATTCGTATCTTTATTCACTTTTCTTATTGATATGCCGATTAAGTCGTTGTATTTCTTTAATTTGGACCAATAAAAGTCGTTGTTAACTAACTTGAACTAAATTAGTTCTTCTGTACTCCGTAGTACTTTGAAATTGTTCATATGTTATTCTATGTAATGGTTTCACTTGTGCAACTGTTTATCTTTTTGTCCTTCTGAAATGACTCTTGACAGTTATATTAAGAAGCATGTAAAGATTAGTACAACGTATCTTTTTATCAGGATTCCTTCGTGAGTGAGTCGGCAGACGTATCGCATTTGTGGCCAATTAGTCCTGGTTCCCAGTTCAAATGGAGGACAATTTCTCTCGGATGTAACTCGAGAAGCGGTTTTTATTCCGCTTTAAGCTTATGTGGCCCCTTCCAGCATAACCCGGTTGTTACATAATAACATCAAGGCGAAACAAACTTATTTTTGTCCATATATGATATGAATATATAGAGCAAATTATTTAAACCATAAAAACCTGGTTTAAACCAAAAAAAACGTTTGTTTTTTTTAAATAAAAACCATGGTTTTTGCCAACCCTGACTTTCACACAAAACAAAAATAATATGTAGAGGAGAGAAAGAAGTTAACAATGTAATCTCAAGAAATTTGCTCCTCTGAAGATGATCACAGAAGCAAGAGTGAGCGAAATATACGAAAGATAAAAAGGACCACGTAATTTATTTAATTATGACAGGTATTTATTTTACCTGCTCCAGTTCGTAAGTTTTGGCACGGTCTTCGTCCATATCAGCATTCTTCTTGTACGCCATGGAAAGTCCCCAAACTGCCAAAATGCAGTACACATTGTCTCTGATCCAAGCATGGTTATTGATGTTGCTTGCTGGAAATAATCCTGTGACAGGATTCTGAAAAATAAAATGAAATATTCGTAGTAGTAAATACACACAAAAAACAGTATCAACAGGTGCTCATATTTAGTTTGTAAACTAGCCCTGTGGCTTAAGAGACTCGAATTTTACCGCCGCAAATATAAAGTCCCGACATGTGAATTGAAATCTATCAGTATTGTTAGTATCCACAGGTTTGCTGCTAGTAGTACTAGTAGGTATAGTTCATATCAATTCAGGCAAGAAGTTACCTTGATAGTCTCAGATGTTTTAAAAAATTCAGAATTCAGGACTAAGTAAGGAACCCTTATTTTGCGTCCCGCCCCCTAAAAAAAAAAAAAAAAAAAAAAAAAACTCGAGATACAGAAATAACTTGCCTCGAGATACAGGCCGCAAAAATGGAGCCCGCCCGTGCGATTCTCGGCAAAATATTGAAATGTTCTATATCTGGAATAGATCAACATATTTTATTGCTTTCTATTTTGTTTGAAAGATAATAATTTCCAAATTCAAATATCCTCCGTTAAGAAATATGTGTCTAAATTTTCGTGCGGTAGCCCTTTAAACTTTTATTGATTTTCTTTTAAAAAAATGTCACCGACATTTTTTTTTTCTTTCTTTCTTGTTGATCAGTACCATATATTACCACGTTCTCGGAAAAGAACTTCCACTTTTGAGTTGAACAGATTCGATGAAAAGAATGTACTCCCATGCGCAAAAAATATTGCGCGTATACTGTAACTCACAATTTTTCGCAATTATTTCATTTTCCATATGTTTATTGGTAAAATTCAGTTATTAGTAAGTGGAGATAATAGAAAGCAATCCATCTAAGGAGATATTTCCAAAAAATATAATAAAATAATAAAAATATAAGCAAAAAACAAAATTATGTTCGGTTTTGCGTATACTGGCAATAATGTTTTCGAGGGAATTTTTGGAGTAGCACAGCACGATTGCAGAGGGAATAACAAGATTAGTAGGAGAAAAGCTGAATGAAGGAACAGGAAATTGGAGTAAAATATTGCATTTATTGGCTTAAATCTAGGGTGTAAATTGTCTGCCAAATATAAATTAGCTTCTGTAAGCAAGATGTTATAAGGAAATATATAAACAAAGAGAAAAACTGTTGTCTTAAGTTTGGAAGTGACATGCTCTATAGCCATGAGCATTTATTTCTTAAGAAAAAGATAGGCAACAAAAGAAAATCTGTGTGGTCAAGTGGGTAAAGTGACGGACTACTAATTCTTATATTGTTTTGACACCAGATCGAATCCCATCCGGTCCTGTTCAATTTTTTTCTTTACAAAACATTGTAGAAAGTGTATAATTTTTATGTTAATAAGAAACGAAATAATATAATAATGAAATAACTTTTTGTTTTTCTGATGACGTATTTATCCAGAATTAGCTTACTATTTATTACTAATAGCGATTGTTTTTAGTTTATGGTATGGTATGCTTAACCGTTCCCTCTCCGTTTTTACACAGCTTCAACTCACTGCGAGTGTCTGAGAGTCAGGAACTGGAAAAAACAAAAGAAGAGCAACCTGCAGCTTTACACACAGCGTAAGGAACACAGTCACAGCGATAGCTCGTTATCATGAAGAAAAAAAAATGTGCTAGTGTTTCTGTGTGTGTGTTTCTTTGACTCTCTCTCTCTCTCTCCTTTTGTTTCATATCCACAAGTGCAACAAATGCAAGTCTGTGTGAAAAAAAAATCAAGAGTGCTTTCTTTAAACAAAACTAAATTTTACAGCTCTCTTTGTGAGGAACGCGAAAGCTTCCAAAAGATGCCATGAATATTAACTATAATCGTACCGAACTATACAGTAGCGTGAAAAACTGATAATAAAATGATGTAACATGCATAAGCTTTTTTTCCTAGAGTAACCACACATTAAACATAACAAATTAAATTTTTGGGATTACAAATTATCACATTACGTGTCGGTGTAGGCCTATTCGTTTTCACATTCGAGCGACGAAAGAAGAAAGTGTGGTGATAGTTATGAAAACCGAATACCAGATTTCAATAAATTCAAGTTACATGGCTCCTACATATCGAAAAAAAATGATTTTTCGATGTCTGTCCATCTATTTCTCTCTCGGTTCGTCACGCTTTTACACGCACTCAAATAGAGGCCATACTGTTCAACGTATCTGCACCGAATTCTAGACATAACGTTTTAATTACATATTATCTTTCGAATTTTATGTCCTTCGACACCTAAAAGCAATGGTCACTTACTGAAGGATTAAAATTTAAAATAATTCAATTTTCTCAAATAAAAAAAAAAAGATGTGACGATTTTATTTACTTTTGATAAATATATATGTTATTAACAAATCTCCACCACATATGAATAATTTTTCTGAAAAAATATATATGGTGTAATTTACTGTATGGTATGCGTTCTTTTTGCACAATTTTCTCAACCACATTTCATAAATAAACGTATCATTAATTACCTAACAATATGACAACTCGTTCGAAGGAGTAGCTTAATCTTAGGGTGAGCTTTCCCCAGATGGTTTTCCCATTAACGCCTCAGGCAATTTTGTTCATATTTTGTAAAGAAATATTTCATTAATAAACTAACATAGAGCATAAATAGTCTATTCCGATAACATACAGAAGAAGTGGTTTTCTCAAGGGTTGATTTTTTTTGGACAATTGTCTTAGTAATAACTGAGACAGATTTGTTCTAATTTCAGTAAAAATATTTTCTGTAATAATCTTACAATATGGTATAACTCGCTTGTTCCGAAAAGAAAAATCCAAAAGAAATAGTTAACTTTGACAGTGAAATTTTTCCCGACGATTTGCTTAAAAATTACTCGATATACTGTCAAAATTACAGATAGAAGAGTTTACCTTTGGGGGTAAGCTTTTCCCGATGACCCTCCTAAAAACAACTCAGGATATGTTTGTTGTTCATATTTTATAAATACGTGTTACATAAATAACCTAGCTATATGGTATAATTCCCTCATCCGGAAAATCTAGAAATGGTATATTACTTTTGACAGTAAGTTTTACCCTGCGATTTTCTCAAGAACGACTCAGGCGATTGTGTTCGTATTTCATAAATAAATGTTTTATGAAAACACTAACAATATAGCAGAGCTCGTTTGTACTGAAAAGATCCACAAGGGATAATTTATTCTTGGGGGTGACTTTTTGCATAATTTTCTCAGAAATTACTCAGACGCTTTTGCTTATAGTTCACATACAATTATATCCTTTATAATTCTAATATATGGATCAAGTTATTTCTAACGGAAATATGACCAATGGGTACTTTACTTTTGGGCCTGAAGTTTCTTCTAGCAAAGTTTTCCAAAACATTATTTTATTCGCAATTTCCCAAATAAAAGTTTCAATAACAGTTGCAGCCTAACAGAAGTCAGTGTAAAAAATTCGAGCGAGAAAGTACAGTGCGTTTACTCCGTACCCTTTCTTAAATATATTTTTAAATGTTACACCTAATCACAATTTTCCGAACAAAATCGAAACTTCTTTTTAAATGTGCCTTGTTGTGGTCAAATGGTTCAAGTGCATTGGTTCTGGATTAGATTTCCAGTGAGAGCTAGTGTATCTTCATCCAAGAGATGTGACACGTCGGTGCAAAGAAGAAAGTGTTTAAATAAGCCTAACCAAGCTAATCAACAAAAGAAATAATACAATGTTACGAAATTATCGTAGAAACGTTGTTAATATTACGTAGGTTCGACTGGAATGTCCAAACAATTGTCAATTCCAAAGGTCTTTGTTTTCGTCCGGCGGGAGCTCATGTGGTTCGGATTTCACGTTAATCAGTAGGTCCACGTTTCATATAGCCTCGCTGCTGAAAGGAACGATAAATTCAAAATCACATCACACATCTTTGTTTTCGCCTTTGTTTTAGCTCATAAATGTCTCTGTTCATAAGCTCCTTAGTGGTTAGCATACGCGCCTTTGGCGTGGAAGACCCGGCTTCGATTCCCGGCGAGAGCTCACGTGGTTCGGAGTCCACGTTAATCAGCAGGCCGACGTCTCATATAGCTTCGTTGCTGAACGAGACGTTAAACTCAAACTCAATGTCTTTGTTCATAAATGTCTTTGTCTATGGTTTTGCATATACGTGGCATGGACATTAAATTTTGATTTCTACGCCATATGTATCTAATTACATACACACCTATAGAACGAACACAACAAACTTGGAATATCTACATTGTTTGCGTATGGAAAATAATCACGCTCTACTGTACAGGACAGCCGTGTGTATGGAATTCCATACACATGGCAATCAACGTATTAAGAAATGTATAATAATAAGAATTATTATTATTATTATTATTAATATTAATAATAATAATAATAAACAGAAAACGATACGATCACTTACATAATTGATAAATGTAAGTTAACATTTAATAAGCATATAACTGCAATGGAATTAGGTAGTTTCTCTCTCTCCCTGAACGCTACAGCCCTTATTGTTCTAAGGCGTAGAAGAGAACTTGTGGCACCCACGATTTGGGGCGGTGTGTGGTCACAACTTGGTATCCCTTTGTTGTTAGTCCTAGCTTTCTAGACGGATGCAGTTATTACCGGTAAAATATACAAGCAACTAGACTTTTGTATTACTATTAAAGTAAATAATTACACTCATTCCTTCAATGTGATACTTGTGGTTGCTTAACCGTATACAGACAGCTGATCCATGGAAAAATCGTTAATAATAATAATAATAATAATAATAATAATAATAATAATAAATAACAGGAACTCGACAAATATTCTTGCAAATAATAGGAAAAAGTTTGCGTCACACTGTTCACTTTGCTGGACACACCAGTGTGGCGCGTTATACCGATTGTGGCACACTGGAATATAGGGTATGTTTTTTTTTTTTTTTTTTCAACTATTCCAACTGCTTCAATTGAAATGGATCTATAATAATAAGAGAATGAATTTAGTCTTCTTACCCTTCAATTTAGAAATAAGGTTCGCGAGAATTTCATAAAAGAATAATATACTCAGAATTGTATATAGTAGTTTGTTTTATTCGAAATTAGATACTTCCTGCAACTGTTTTTTGATTGAAATGATTTGAAATGAAACTTTTAGGTTTTACGTCCCACGATTATGCCGGATAGGCTAAAGGAGACAGTGATGATAAGAAATGAATGAAATGGTGGAATGAAAAAAGTGGGATAAAACGGGAGAACCTCGAGAAAATCCACGCACACAGTGTTTGTCCAGCACAAGGTTCACTTGGCGCGAGCATAGATCGAACCAAGGACTCCATGCACCAAAGGTGAACGCTCTACCACTGAAACACCGTGGTCTCTGAAATTACTTATGGAACTACCGAGAACTATGCTGTAATATTTGAATGTGTTCCAAGTTTACAATAATTAGTTTAGTTAAATTCATTATTAACAATTAAATAATTGCATTCATTATTAACAGTTAAATGCTGCTGATGCAAAGACTTAAATCTAGCGATACCGCGAGCGTAAGTATTAAACAGAGGGATTTTAAAGAGGCCCTGGGCTCCATTGGCTCCGCCCTTAATCCGCTAATGCCTATAGATTATAAATTAAAGGGGACGGGCCGGGTCCGTTCTAAAAATTCCGGCCCGTGCAGACCTCTAGCTCCTGTGTATATGCTATCTGAAAATACAGTAGAGTTTCGCTTATCCGACATAAAACAGGCAGGCAGAACGCCGGATAATATGGATGTGTTAAGGAAAGACCTATAAAAAGACAAACTATGATATAATTTTACACATTACGCATCTAATTATCATCTTTGCAAGAAACAAATATAATGCATTGACTCAGTGACGTATCCAGCGTGAGGTCCTGGAAGCTGTCCCTTACCAAACCTCAAGCACTTTTTTAATAAACCTACTTTTTCCCTTTTGAGGTTTTTTTTATGTCAGATTACTTTGAGTCAGTGTCCAAACTGTGGACAATGCGTTGTTGTTATAATTCTAACAAGTAACACTTCCCAAGTGTAACACTCCGATTTTGATAAAATTTGGCAGGTAGATACTATACATAAAATAAACAAATAAGCGCTTTTTTATTTTTATTTCATTTTATTTTATTTTTTGCTGAAAAACGGTTTTAGGGGGCAAAAGCCCTCACCCAAAATTTGAAAGTTGACGCTCGAATGGCAAAAACAAGTGGACCAAAGTGAACGAAATTGTGAACAGATATTGCGGACATAAAATTAGGGAATACGTGTTTTGTATTTTCCTGGAAAAAACGGTTAGGTGGGGTACATATCCCTCCAAAGCTTTGATCATGAAATATCAAAAGTGCTAATAACAGTATGTCAGAAGTGCCTAAATTTACATGAAGAATTGGAACAAAACTTTGTGTTAGGACAATAAGCAAAAAATAAACAAATTCGGCTTTTTTATTTCCTGCGAAAAAACGGTTTTAGAGGACAAAAGGTCCCCCCCCCCCCCATGAATTTTGAAATTTGACGCAAGAAAGGCAAGAAAAAATGTATCGAACTGAATGAAACTGTTCACAAATGTTGTAGAGGTAAGATGAGGAAATACGTGCTTCGTATTTTCCTGAAAAGAGAAAAAAAACCTTTTGAGTGGACCGAGGCGTTGAGTGTCGGAAGGATTGGACCGAAGCGAATGAAATTGTCTGTAAATATTGGATATGAAAAATAAAGCCTCTCGTGTTTCACAAGTGTCTCCATCAGATTTCTTCAAATTTGGCAGATCAACAACAAGCACAAACAGTATAGCGTATTTTGTAGTATTTCACGAGGCAACTTTAACCCTTACAATGTTTTTCCGCATAAACAAAAACACGTGCCGATTAATTTCCTGTTTGCTGTTGATGTGCCAAAATTGATAGGGACATCTTTAAAACACGAAAGTCCTTATTTTACATACAGTCTATACAATATCTATACACAATTTCATTTGCTTCGGTCCACTCCTTCCTGCACTTTTACGGTAATATTAACTTTTTTTTTGGAGGGGCTCTAGGCCCCAACACTGTTTTTTCATACAAATTAAAATGCATTTCATTTATTGTTTTGCAAATTGTCCCTATACGAAGTTTCGTTGCAATTCTCCATACTCTTTAGGAACTTCTGACGTATACATACTTATTTACATTTTTGATATTTCCTAATCAACAGCTTAGAAGGTCCGTGTCCCACTCAATCGCTTTTTTCCAGGAAAATACGAAACACAATTACCTCAATTTACTTCTAGAATATCTGTGCACGATTTCAAAATTTTGGGTGGGGAATTCTGCCCCCTAAAACCAATTTTTCGCAGAAAATAAACTTTTTTTTTTTTTTTTTTTTTTTTTTTTGCGTATTGTCCCTACACAATGTGTCGTTCCAATTCTTCATGTCCTTTAAGCACTTCTGACATACTGTTATTAGCACTTTTGATATTTCACGATCAAAGTTTTGGAGGGGTCTGTGTCCCACCGAAACGTTTTTCTTTTTTTCAGAAAAATACGGAACCCATATTCCCTCATTTTTCGTCTACAATATCTGTGCACAATTTCATTCATTTCGGTTCACTTCTTCTTGCCTTTCGGGCGTCAACTTTCTTCATTTTGGATGGGGGATTTTGTACCCTAAAACAGGCATTCGTTTAGTTTTTGCGTATCGTCCATACACAAAGTGTCATCGGAATTCTTCGTCCTTTACACACATCAGACATATTGTTACTAGCACTTTTGATATTTCATGATCAAAGGTTTGGAGGGGTCTGCGTCCCACCTAACCGTTTTTTCCAGGAAAATACAAAACACGTATTCCTTCATTTTACGTCTGCCATATCTGTGCACAATTTCGTACACTTTGGTCCACTTGTTTTTGTCTTTCGGGCGTCAACTTTCAAAATTTTGGATGAGTGCTTTTGCCCCCGTAAAACAGTTTTACCGCAGAAAATAATAAAAAAAACATGTATTCGTTTATTTTATGTGTAGTATCTGCCTGTCAAATTTTATCAAAATCGGAGTGTTACACTTGGGAAGTGTTACTTGTAAGAATATACCGTAATGCCATTGATACCAGGTGGAATTAAAGAACACCTTTAAATGGGATTACAATTTCGTTTCCGGTCTGTTTATAACATTACTGTATTAGAACGATACACTCATTGCCATTTGCTATTTTTGTTATGTGATATACGTAGCAGACAGTTTTCCTTACATGTCTCTAGAAAATATTTTTTGATTTCATGTGAGTTAGAATTAAGTTTGACCGGTTCATAAATGACAAGTAAGAAACGTTTAAGAGAAATACAAAACTGTTACATTATTATTATTATTATTATTATTATTATTGATATATTTGAAACATTAGAATTACGTGCTTACGAGGATTCGTGTTGGGCCCCCTCCGAAAAGAAAAGCTGGATATGTGCCTGCACTGAATGATAGACGTATGAGTCAAGGTAAGACGAGCATGCTAGGCGATCGAGTCCGGAGCATCAAAAACAGACTAAGACCACAACTTGCAGTTCTTCTTGCCGATTGATGCTGCTTTTTACCTGCTATGATATGTCGGATAATAATGTGAAATAAACGAAGGTCAAGACCATGGCGTATTATTTCAGTTATTTCCTAATTGTATTGTTTCAGTTTTATTAACATAAAAATTATACACTTTCTACAATGTTTTGTAAAGAAAAAAAATTGAACAGGACCGGATGGGATTCGATCTGGTGTCAAAACAGTATAAGAATTAGTAGTCCGTCACTTTACCCACTTGACCACACAGATTTTCTTTTGTTGCCTATCTTTTTCTTAAGAAATAAATGCTCATGGCGATAGAGCATGTCACTTCCAAACTTAAGACAACAGTTTTTCTCTTTGTTTATATATTTCCTTATAACATCTTGCTTACAGAAGCTAATTTATATTTGGCAGACAATTTACACCCTAGATTTAAGCCAATAAATGCAATATTTTACTCCAATTTCCTGTTCCTTCATTCAGCTTTTCTCCTACTAATCTTGTTATTCCCTCTGCAATCGTGCTGTGCTACTCCAAAAATTCCCTCGAAAACATTATTGCCAGTATACACAAAACCGAACGTATTTTTTTTTTTTTTTGCTTATATTTTTATTATTTTATTATATTTTTTGGAAATATCTCCTTAGATGGATTGCTTTCTATTATCTCCACTTACTAATAACTAAATTTTACCCGTAAACATATGGAAAATGAAATAATTGCGAAAAATCGTGAGTTACAGTATACGCGCAATTTTTTCTGCGCATGGGAGTACCTCCGTGGTTAATATCTTGATTGCATTTTTTTTTTTCGTCTCAGAAATCCCAAAAATTCTGAGAATTGTATACGAGTTGTATTTCTTAGGGTATCCTGAAAAGGAGGACATGCAACTTTGGTTCTGGGATTTTTCATAATGGTTTCGCAATAATAATTAATAATAATAATAATAATAATAATAATAATAATAATAATAATAATAATAATAATAATAATAAATAAAATAAAATAAAAAAAATAAAAAAAATTAAAAAAATCTATCTCGAACTAATGTGCTTAATGTAAAGGAATAAAAATATAAATTAAACAAAGTTGAAACTGACGAAATGATTTTATTCTTCTGGATTTTCTTTAGATCGAACCTTCCAAATCGTTAAAGATTTTCTGGAACAATGTGGAATCATCCAGATTATTCCAGAAAGTAACAGAACCTTCTAGAACATTCTGGAAGAATCCAAATTATTCCAGAATGTACATAATCTTCTAGAATATTCTGGGAACATCCAGACAATTTCAAAATGTAACAGAATTTTCCGGAACAATCCGGAAACATCCATATTATTCCAGAATGTAACAGAATCTTTAAGAACATTCTAAAACTATCCAGATAATTCTGTGTTTTTGGCCTAGCATATAAAAGGGAAGAGTGAATATACAGTACTTCTGGTAATGGAAAAAGGCCTTGCGATAGTGTAGAGGGCCTGCTGTAGCACAATGCTTAAAAACTTTCCAGTTCAAGAACAGCTGCAATTCAGAGAATTTTACAAGACTGGTGACGTCATACACACCAAAAGCCCTAATCATATTACCCAAAGAGGAAGTTGAACAATTCTGCAAGCAAAATAGAAAAATGGTCCAATGCAACTACTCTATGAAAGGAATTCAGAGGTCATATGTCTGGACTATGATGGACGAATATAGAGTGCACGAAATTTAAACAGTAAGAAAGAAGAAATATTATTTGTCCAGCAAAGATCTCAGAAGCGGCAGGAGAATATTCAGATTCACAACCTACAAAGAGGAATGTTTGTGGCCTGTGTGTGTATTACTATGACTGGTGGTTTGCAGAGCTTATAAATAGCCCAAAATGAAGATTTTAAGGAGGTAACAATAAACATTCTGATGAGAAAAAGCAAAAAGGCTACTACTCTCCGCAAAAAATATGTAGCAGAATTTTCTTCTACATGCAACAGGTAGCGCTTTCGAAAGTTGCTACTTCCTTCTTGGGCCTGTTAAAGACTCAAAAAGGATTTAAAATCATCAAGGAAGGGTTAAAAATTTGGTTAAAAGATTAAGATATGTTAAAAGAAAATAATAATAATAATCTGTCAAACATTAATCACAGAGGAATAGACACTCACTGACATTATACACTGCTGTTCACTGATTTCTGTTCTTGCTTTCCAAATGGTGAAAATGTGTAGTGAAAAGACTACCGGTGCTCCAAATGATATTTATTTCTTCCCTATCCACATTAAGTATGTGCCTTTCTTTATGAATATAACATGATTCTTTAATTTTTCGTTCCGTTTGTTTTAGATTTTTCAGTTAAACATGTTTCCACGATATGATGGTTATAATTTCTAAGATGCGTTGATAAACCGAATAACTGTTGCGGGTTCCGAGATTTCGAGGTACGAACTTGTTCAGTTATTCTAGTACAGGTATTCCTTTTTGTTTGACCTATATACACTTTATCACACTGACATTTCACTCGATAGACGCCACTGCTTTGTAAAGGGTCTGTGAAAAATGCCTTAAAATTGCTTATGTATTTATCTATAGATTTCGGAGGAACTTCTGAAATGTTAATGTTTCTATTCATCTGTCATAGGTGTCAGTAATTGTCTATTCCCATGTTTTAATGTTTGACAGAAGTTTTTTTTTTTTTTTTTTTTTTTTTTTTTTTTTTTTTTTTTTTTACTTACCTTAACCTTTTAACCAATTTTTTTACCCTTCCTTCATGTTTTTAAATCCTTTTTGAGTCTTTAACAGGCCGAAGAAGGAAGTAGCAACTTCCGAAAGCGCAACCTGTTGCATGTAGAAGAAAATTCTGCTATATATTTTTTGCGGTGAGTAGTAGCCTTTTTGCTTTTCCTCATTGAATATTATCACTGCTTACAATAATGTGTTATAAAAATTCTGATATTTCATACTATACGATCTAAGGCGAACTTTCGTTTTGTGGAATAAAGTATAGTTATTTAAATTAATTAAGGAGAATGATCTTGCTTTAGATACTCATTCAACACTAAGATTCAAGGTTGTGAAGAGATTATGGAAGTACAACCCAATCATCACGTGTGGTTTGGACTTAAATGCCGGAGAAAAAAAATAAGTCCAGAAATATGAAAAACACGTAGAATCAGAGGAAAGATATGGTGAATTGGTTATTTTATATATGAGATTCACGCTAACTAAATAAGTTTAATGTGGTATTTTGAAGTGTGAAGAGCAGCGTGTTGTTGGTACTGTTTTCAATGGAGGCATGCTGAAGTCAGACATTAGGATGCAACGAGGAAATTCGTTTCCTGCAAACAAGATGGCAGTTGCATGCGACAAACGTTACATTTCGATTTTGAGTTTAGTAAGAATGCATATTGGTGAGAGATACAGATTCCTGAAACTGAGAATACAGTGTAGCAAATTCAGGGAGGCATTGGATATAAAGAAATGTAGGAACAGTTAAATATTCAAATGTGAACATTGTGTTGAAAGTGAAAAAAAAAAAAAAGTGAGCACATATAACTAATTATCAGTTAGTACTTATTCACGTCCTCTACTACAAACGAGCCAGCTATCCATAGTTTCTGGAGTCGGAATATTGTAAACCGTAAAGTTAAGTAGTTGCAATGAACGTGTTAAGAAAGGAACTACATTCACGTAACATAGCACTTTAGCGACGTCACTCACAGCCGCTGACGAGCCACTTCTCTTTGGACGTGCTCTCTCGCTACAGATTGGGTTCCCTGCTGCGCTCCTGCCTTGACTCAGACAGTATTCGTGCTTTTCAGTGGCCACTTAGCGCTGTTTGTTTTTCTGGTTTTTACACTTGTTTTTATGGCGTAATTTCGGACGCAGTATTTACACCCAAAACAGTGGTCTTCTTAAAATGAATGGTCAAAAATACTTTCTAAGGTAGTGTCAGTGAATTTCCAGATCAATGATAAAATCTTAAAGTTTTTAAGATTTCAAATTCTGAACGTACTCTGTGACACAAAGACCAATAATTCTCCGTGGTCACGTTTAACAATTCTCACAGAAATTACCTGACATTTAATTACAATATAACTCTTTTTATTAAAAGTACCATATATATGGGTTAAGTGCCGGAGAGCAGGTCCAGAAATTTGAAAACTATAAAAATTTACAGAAAAGGAAAGGTGAATTGGTTATTTTTTTTATGAAATTCATGGTAACAAGTGTAATATGGTATTTTCAAGTGTCAAAAGCCGTTGTTGGTGCTATTTTTAGTGGTAGAGGCACACAGACGTCAGGCATTATGGGTTAAGTTTAGAGTTGCCTTTCCGTTATACATATATATATGAAGGAAAATGTACATAAGAAATGAGATAAGAAATGATGAAAATGAAATGAAATCTTTAAGTTTTACGTCCCACGTTTATGCAGGTTAGGCTAAAGGAGGCGGTGGTGATGAAAGGTGAAAATGGTGGAATGAAGAAAGTGCGAGGAAACGGGAGAACCCTGAGCACGATGTCTGTCCACCACAAAGTCCACACTCCGCGAGCTGGAATCGAACCACGGACTCCAAGCACCGGAGGTGAACGCCCTACCACTGAGCCACCGCGCCCCCCATAAGAAAAGATGAGTTGGAGTTCTTATGTGATGTTTAGGTGTGTAAGTTTGGCAGTATAGTTATGTTAAATACGAGAAAATATATGTAGAAGTAGGTAATATTTGCAAGACGCAGAAGGTTTCGGTAATTCAGCAGCGTGGTAGTCGTATAGGATAGCGAATCGGTACATTAAATGTGATATATCCGCACTCAGTTTTACAGAATTATATAAGAATAATGAAGAGGATCTATTAATTTTTGAACCACGGATTACTGAATTTAAGTGATAATTGAAGCTTGAGAACCAGTTCCAGTCACTGTTCTAGTCTAACTTTCTTACCGGGTAACCTAACCTAACAGTTTTAATGTTTATTGCTTTTTGTAGGTTTAAAACTGGAGGGTCAACTCTAAACTTAAGCCGACATTATGGTGTTACGAGAAAATTCAAAGATGATACGGCCTAGTTGCATGTAATGAATGACATTTCGATTGTGAGTTTTATATGTTGGTGAAAAAAGAAATGGAGGAATAGTTCAAACGTGAACATCGTGTTGATAGTGTAAAAAAAACGTCACGGGCAAATGCCAACAGTAAAATGCACCTTTCTCAAGGACCCACAGTTGTAGATAGGGAAGGTACCTAACCTAGTGTATTTAGCGACATCCTCGTTTACGCGCATATCCACCATCACTGATGCGCATATCCACCATCACTGACGCGCATATCCACCATCACTGACACACTCGCTGCCTCTTAGGCTCCCTGCCCTGACTCGGTTAGATGCCACCTAGCACAGATTGGTTTGTGATCTTTACACTGTAGTTTTTACGGCATATTTCCGGAGA